>NC_056747.1:1371206278-1371250677 GCF_019279795.1 Protopterus annectens | reverse complement strand
TGGGTCACGTGGCTGCTACTTGCGCACACTGACAATGTTTACTGAATCTAAAACTTTTTGCTGCCATATGAACATTGTGCTGCTACTGGCACACAGACAAACTTATCATGCAAGCTTTTTTGATTTCCCCAGGTAAATCATAAATATAATATTAATTAAAGGCTTTACTAAATTCCACTTAGTCCATTTAATGAGCAAAACTGTATGATGATTACCCATCTGCATTTCTTCATTCATCTTTCTAAAATGACTCACTCTATTAAATCAGTGGTGGACAGAGATAATTTTACAAGCATTTTCATATTGAGCTAATTTCATTCTTAGTGATATATAAAACTTTACTTAGTAATAATATGCAGTTCTTGTTTCTCATACCAGCTTTGTTTGGCAAAACACTGAGATAAAATGAGAAGGGTGAATAGAAAAAAAATTCCAAGCTGTGGACACATCTATGGTACATTACTGATAAAGGACTATTGAGGCGGGCATACCACCAAATATGTGTGCCTTGGATTCCCCCTATGAAACCTCAAATGTCAAGATGTCAAGGAATCGAATCACAAGCAACTAATACCCAAAACACACAAATGTGAGAAATTAAACTATCAGCATTTTTTTGTAGAAGAAGCCGTCCGTTTCACCACCAATGTGGTGGGGCAAGTTCCCCATACCCAAAAGTTATATGTACCACTCCAAGGTCACAAATGAAGAAGAGAGAAATATCTCATAGCAAATGGATTTCTGCAGGTGCACATTTAGAACACATACAGTCATTGATTTCCTATAGAAAACAGTAAATGGTGTTGTGTTCCTAGGTTTGTTAAGATGAGGGCACTTGATGCTCAAGCAATTTAATCTCAGCGTTGAAGGACCATAACCAGTCTCTTTCATGTAAATGAAACATCAGGCAGGATTCACGAAGCCTCCATGTAAGAGATACAAGGCTTACACGGAGGCTGCAGTTAAACTGTGTGACGTCAGCATGTCATGCATATGCATGAGGGCATGCTGAATCACACCTAAGGCTAACACGGTCCATGGAAGACAGTAGGGGGCGTGTCCGTAGGCCGAGCCCTGCAAGCGGACACGCCCCCAGAAGAGTAAAAGTGCCCAAAGTAAACACCCACGACAGAGTCCATGGAAATGTGAATAAACACAACACAACACATGCCCCACAGACTATGAACATAAAATATATAAATGAACATGTTATATATTTTTTTAAATTGTAAAGATGTTTGCCCGTGAGTGCGCTCGTTTGCACGGGCGTGCCTGTAGCTCAGCCACAGTTAGCAGTAAGTGGAAAAGCATATAAGAACTAACTATGCAAAGTAAGCCAAAAAGCAATAGCGTAGCGGTAGAGACATCGGCTGAAGAGCAGGCAGTCATGGTTCGAGCCCCCACAACATCAATTTTTATTTTTAGTAAAATAAGCACAAAACAAGTCCCTGACATATATGTACACATATAAAATTATATTTTATGTAAAATGTAATGAAATAGGCCATTTATTTTGAAGAAATGTGAGATAACAAAATAATAAAAAATGCCAGATGTGCCTATAGCTGAGCTACAGTTTAACAAGGTGAGTGCATCTGCCCGTAGGTGAGCAGTGGTTTAACAGGTGTAAAATGAGTGCCCATAGGTGAGCAGTGGTTTAACATGCTGAAACTGTGTGCCCCTAGCTGAGCTGAGCGTAATATGCGTGCTGACAGCCAAATGAAGTGTAAACCAGCGTAACCCATTTGCGCGGAGCTGCGCACCGCGCCAACAAGCTAACCGACGGGCAACGTTGAGCAAGCTGTAACAAAACTGCCTTTACACAGACACACCCCCTAGCCTGTCTAGACAGTCATAAAATATAAAAAGCAGTGGCCAGGTTAGAACCCAGGATACCATGCACCATAGTCAAGGTACTGAACCACTAAGCCATGACAGCTGTACTTAGAAATGCAGTAATAGCAAATATATAGGAATGAATAGAAAGTGGAGCATGACAAAGCAGGTTTTGTGAAGTTGATACAATTCCAAAATGGCCAATCACAGATAAGTGTGGGAAAAACGGCATATATAAGCCCCATAGGCGGGAATACACAGCATAAACGATTGTAGAACTAACTTGCAGCCAGAATGTCAGGAGTAGGTGAGGGTAGTTGCTTTCGAGCACAGAGGTGGGGCATTGAGGAGTCCAGATACATGGTCTGGCTCCTAGTCCACAATCATGAGGCCCAACTCATGCAGGGCCAGGTCCTGTGGGGAGCATATAGGGCTGAGGCGTGGGACCGGTTGGCTCATGATCTCACCAGTGCCACAGGGATTCCAAGGACTGATGAGCAGGTCGTCACCACCATGCGGACCTGAAGAGACATAAGCAGGACCAATTGAACCTTTGGATCCAGGAGGCCCGGCAAATGCCCAACGCCCCACTACTGAGTAAGTTACATTTAATTATGTATGTAAGAAATTAAACTAGCTGATATTATGGAGATGTGTATTCCAATATTACTTCATTTATATTACAGCTGCAGGTGTCCGTTCTGTGAACCACAGAGCCTATGGCGATAGGCTGGTGCGGTTGCACCACCAGGCAGGTCAGTAATCCTCTCCCAGTAACTGTAAAGAAATATAAAAGTATGACAGTTAGCAAAAGAGTGCAGTGTAGTCACTAAGTAATAAAATGTGCAAGTAACAGTGTAAGAGTGTTTGCAAGTATTGCTTGATTACAAAAGTGTGTTGCAGTCTGTAATCCAAACAGAAAAATGAAAATGTCTGAAATAAAGTCTGAAATAAAGATGCCCCACCTGTAATATAATAGTACACAACCTGCAGCAGGCTGAAAAGTACAGCTGCAGAAGATGAGCAAATCACATGTGTGAAATATATCCCTGTTGAAATACTGAAACATGACAGAAGTGAGACTGCTGGAAAGGATTGTAATAACTACAGGTAAAACATGTCAATAAAGCCTAGAAGTAAGTACCATCCTGAATAGTAAAATGAAAACAAGTGAGAGAGTGTGAGAAAGAGTTATGAATCCACCAATAAAGTAGTAATAACCCCTGAATAAAGTATACTGCAGTCAGTACAGAATGAAATGAATGTGACAAGCAGAACCAAACTGCGAAATGTGTTCAAAGTGTTGCTGCAGCTGGAATGTGTATCCCAAAATCTGGATATGTTGCTCTCAGTCTGCAATATGCAGATAGTATGATTGTCTGAAATACCAAACATCCACAGTTGTCTATAGCTATATAAAGCAAATGTAGCAGGATGATGTAGCTGAACAAAGCCAGATATGAACGTGTATGAATAACAATAAAATGTATATTGATGTAGCAGTAACAGTCCTATCACCAAATTGAAGTAGTTATCATATAGGAAACTGTAGTTAGAACAGTAGTGTGTATATATCTGCAGCTATTAGAAATGTACAGCATATGTATTGGTATTCAAAGGTGTTAATAATATTTTCTTCACCCCACCCTATAACCACATATAATCCATTCCACGTGAAATTGGTATGTGCAATCACAATTAACACCCCTGGACATTTGTCCTGTTGGGTCATAAATATTTGCATGTACGTTGATGCATCTGCCCTGTTCATACATCCAAACCTGATGGCCTGTTGCCATCAATCAACCCTGCATGTTGTTGGACTGTGTATTGCTGTTCAAATTATGCATGTGTTATGCTCGCTGTTCAATGGTGTGAATATCTGGGTGTTTGGTTAATGGGAATACTAATGCATGCTGTTACAACTAATTGCGAATGGTATTGTATGTTACTAACCCAAACTGTCATGACATAATGCAAAACATAGGACGACAGGGAAGGCGGGTTCCAGCGGACCCACCTCTCCCACCTCAGCTGGCGAGTGCACCTGGCACTAGTGCCCAGTCTGGACCCTCCTCCAGTGGCCCTGTGCCACCTGTGGGTGGAAGCGCTGCAGGGGATGGGGCCCGTCCCCCCTCTGCAAGTGTGGCTGGAGGAGAACCACCACTCACCCTCCGTAGCGTCCGGACTGTGGTGCGTAGGGAGATCCGGGACTCTGTTCTTGGGCCCCTATGCCAGCTTGAGGCACAGGTGGCACAACTTATGGGCATGCCTGTTGCCCGGCCTACACAGCCCCCAGCACAGCCCCATCCTGGGCAGTGAAGGAACAGTGGCAACTGCCCATGGGTGGGGATATCAGTTCCACTGTTGCCATCTGTGGGCTCATGGGCTCTGGATATCCAAACATCCATCCCCGTCAATTGTGTAACCCCCCCACATGTGTCATACACCACCCCTGTATGCGTCTTGTTTGTCTTGTCTGTTGACCTACCCAACCTACCTCCCCAGCTATACCGACTTCCTTCACCTGACATACCACTCTCACCTGAAAAAAAAAAAAGGGCACTCTGTACCCACAAAAATTATGCCCCATACATAGCTGCCCATTCCGCACACATGTCTGCTGGACATGGAAACTATCAATTACAATTGGCTGTACAACAAGTATTATTGTTGTCCTGACACCTCTCTCAGGGGTGGAAGGTTTCAAATGTCACACCAAATTACATACATATGCACAGCTGTTGCTGATGAAGAAATGGGCAGCTATGGGCCTTACCTACATCCCTCCTGCAAAACCCAAGCTTGTTTCCCTACTGTCTTACCCTCTTTGTGACCCCTTTTTCACCACTTTCCTGTCTCCCCATTTTCATTTCTTTCAAAGAAAATAGCGTGGGTGTGCGCCAGAGTAAGCACTGTTAAGCGGTTGTAAGCGGGTGTGAGCGGAGCTGAACGCCAGTGCGCATGCGGGAGCTCTGTGCAAACCAGCGCTAACCTGGTTACAACTGCTTAAAAGTGCCTTAGTCACTCTGATTGACAGGTCCTGTAGTCAGTTCAAAAGCAAAATAAAATCCCACTGTCAGTCCCGAACCCAGGACCTTGGAAACAGTAGTCTGCATGACCTACCACTAAGCCATGACTGTTATACAAGAACATTGTGCTAAAATAAATATATCATGTAATAGTAGGAATGAATGTAAAGGGAATATAGGATGTGTAGTACACAAAGCATGTCATGTATACTTACTGTCAAAACTAGTGGATTTCCATAATAGTAGTGTGTGAACAGAAACAGCCATGCTAGTTGGTAGCTAGTAGGTAATAATGTCAGTTAATGTACATATATAAATGTATGTATATTTACATATATATATATATATATATATATATATATATATATATATATATATATATATATATATATATATAGTTGTAGGTGTCAGTGTGCATACACACTTACTACAGGAAACAGGAGAGAGGAATGGAGAAATGTGAATCTACAACACAGCCTGAATCATGAGAGAGATACTAACCTTTACACTCACAGAACAGTGTCCACAGCATACCAGCATGGTCCCCGCCCTTACAATCTGAAAGGGCAACGCCTATCTCACATACCCTTTTATAGCACTGTCCTGAAATCACAGTGAGAACTGCAATCAGTACACAACTGGCTGCATGCAATTAGCAAATGCTGGCTTACAATTGGTGCAGAGGCCATCACATGGACTTATGCAGATACCTACAAAAGCATCCTGTACTCACACTCCACACATGCAATACTTTCATTGCACTGTCTGGAGGCAGACAGAGAGAGAGAGAGAGAGAGAGAGAAAAAAAAAAAAATAAGAACACAAACAACAACACACGGTACACAAACTAAGTTGAAGCTGTCAGCAGTGTCAGTACCAAGCTGGGCTAGCAGCAGCAGGAAGCTGTAGTAACGGTAATGCAACCAGCTGCGACAAACACAGGTAATGTAAAGTAACAAGTTAATAGTCTACATACTGTGAACCCTCCATATGTGTCATAGGTCTGTATCTATAGGTATGTCCATGTGATATGTTGTGTGCACGTAGTTCCACCCAAAGGGGATGACTATACATTACATGTCATTCAGTGTTAGGCCATGATCCTGGCACCAGTTGTCCGTTTCAGTGAGGCCTGTCTGTAGGATGTGTGTGTCAGCTGGTGTAACGACTATGGCGCTTAGTTTGCAGTCATCTGGGAACTTTGTCATCCACAACCCGCACATGTTTGCTTTCACATCTGAGAAATAAATGCCAAACAAGAGGCCCTAGGACAGAGGCCTGTGGGATACCACATGTGACTGGCATTGAGTCTGACATGGCTCCTGCAATATCGATATTATGGATTCTGTATGTCAACCAGTGTGCAACCCATCATGTGACATATGTAGTAACATGTAAGCTAATGAGCTTGTCTATGATGCCTGAGTGGAGTACTGTGTTGAAGGCCTTAGGCAAGTCCAGGTAGGCTGTATGGACTGCGTTGCCCTCATCAATGGCTGTAGTGACTGTTTTGAAAGGTCAACCAGGTTCAAAAGGCAGGATCAGCCCATCACAAAGGCAAACTGGCTGGGAACAAGTGTCTGCAGGTACCCAATATCGCTGTATATGCGTCCCATACTGAATCATTCCATAGCTTTGCAGACCAGGCTGGTTAAGCTTATGGGGCGGTAGTTCCCAGGGTCAGTAGAGGTGCCTCCTTAGTGGAGTGGGACCACTGTTGCTGTATGCCAGTGTTCAGGTACATATCCCGTAGTATGGCCAAGGTTAAATATCAGTCTTATATGCGGTTGTATGTCCTCTTGGAGTTCACGTAGCACACATCCAGGGATACCATCAGGTCACATTGATGCTGTGTGTTCTGCTTTGCTGAGGGCGGCCCTCACCTGGACATCTGAGATGATAGGGAGGTTACATTCAGCTGTGATAAGTATTTCTAAGTGTGGGGGAGAAGGAGGAGGGATAAGTGCACTGAACCTGTCTGCCAGAATGTTGCCAATATCTGTGTGTTCAGTGAATGTTAAGTAGGTGTGTAGTAACTCAGAGCATATCTGAGGCATTTGGTCCATATGTGTAACATAACTGAAGAAGGCCTTGTGGTTATCTATAGTGTTCGTGGCCATTTCCCTCCCAGAGTAGGCCGTGGATGTTGTTATGAGAGACCGTAGCTTATTACCAGTGCTGACCACAGATGCCTTCCCTTTATGTGAATCTGCTCTGTCCTGCAGTAGCCTCCTTCTATCGTTATACAATCTGCCTTTGGCTGGGGTCCACCAGACAGGATGCCTAACCTTTGTGCATAGGGTCTGGGTTAGAAATGTGTGTGCATGTTCCATGCATTCTTTGGGATGTCCGTGGGAAGCATTCGCAAAGGGGTCAGCAGTGTGGGTTGTGGCTTCCACTGGCCCAGTGGGCTGCATGGATACCATGTCAGTCCTAACAAGTGAATATCTGTCTAATCACATATATATCAAAGTAGTCTACTGTGCTGGTGGTGGTGGTGGTGGGATATGTATATCCAGGCCGAGTAATTTGTGTCCAGATCACACTAGTGGATGGCGTTCCACATACAGTACCTTGGTATGAACCCCCAGAGTGAGGTTGTGCATTGGACCTGTCTCAGTGTGCTGACCGATGGGGCATGCTACTATGTTGTATGGAATGTGGCAGGTATTGTTGCACAGGTGTTGGCTGAGCACTGATATCTGGCCATGTACTTGTGTATCCACCAAGAGACACACACATGCTACATATGGGAGTAGTAGTATATCACTACAGTTGAGTATCATGTATAGTATGTGTGCCATATATTGCTGACATAGTCTGCTGATATCCTGTTTGTGTTCTCTTCCAGGGACATGGCGCATCAGCGAAATCCTGCCTACTCTGCTGCAGAAGATGAAGAGATACACCAGAGCCTGGTGCGGGATTATGACATACTGTTTTCCCGCACCAGCCAGAATCAGCAGGAGAGGGCTGCACTGTGGCAAGACCTTGTCCGTAGGGTAAATGACATTGGCACGCATAATAGGACATATGAGCAGGTACGACATCACTGCAGTGATTTAATCAGAAATGTCCATCAGCGTGCGTCGGATATCCACAGGCAACAGGTCGCCACAGGAGGTGGGGTGGCCACACATCCCCCCCTCACCAGACTGGAGGGGCTACTCCTAAGTGTTGTGGCTCCAGCCCTGGAACATCAACAGCAACACACCTGCATCATGATGGAGGCTGGATCCACACAGCAACACGACATGGAGCGTGCAGGTAATATGCCATATGTACACTTGACTGTTCTGTACACTGTTAGTTTATGCATGTGTAAGGTGTGTCTGTGGTATGTAGCTGTCAACATAGTATGTAATTGTGCAGGTGTGATATTGCCAATATCAGCAGCTGACATGTGAAAGGCAACTGGTGTACTACTGCACTGTATCATATGCAGTATCAATGGCACAGTTGTGCCCACTGACATTAATCTCCTCATTTCTGCAGGTCCCTCTGGTGTTACAGCAAGGCAGCCCATCCATGCTGGTGAGTGTGTTTTAACAATACCTATAATAGTCCTGATAGTGCTAGTAATACTAGTGTAACTCAGTAGTGCTCTGTGTGTATACTGCAGGGTGTGCATGTGTGCATGTGTGCATGTGTGCATGTGTGCCTGTGTCCACGTGTGCATGTGTGCATGTGTGCATGTGTGCCTGTGTCCATGTGTGCATGTGTGCATGTGTGCATGTGTACATGTGTGCATGTGTGCATTAGTGCATCACTGGTAACATTGTGTAGACATTGTAAACTGTGTTTCCTGTCTTCCTCCCACAGGTTCTGGTGCTGCTCTGGTGTCCTGCAGCAGGGAACCTGAATCTGGTGCCACAGGTACTGATAATGATGATATCTGTGTAATGGCACAGGAAGGTGTGTCAGGGTCCGTCATTGGTCAGCCAATTGACAGTACACAGCTGTCAACCCCATCATTGTGCACAGTCATCCTGCCAGTACATCCTATGTCACCATTGTCCCTAGGTGATGGACAGGATACAGTGGGCATTGACCAGGGTAATGTGGTATCTGTGGCACATGCTTCCCCACACAGCAGCCATGGGCAGGGTCCTGCGATGGTACCACACAGACAGTTGCCCATGGGTTCTCGTGGGCAGATGTGCCTAAAGAGGTCTGTCAACCTCAGCTATGTGCCTGTGACACATTGCAGATGACTTACCTGGCATTTACCCATGTGTGCAGTCATATATGCCAGTGCTATGAAATCAGTAGCAGTACACCCACACATACACACCTTCAGTATGTTGTTCCCCATTGGCCCTATGTGTTGGTAATCACCATGGCAATCACACTACTATGGTAGCATGTGCAAAGGTAACCTGTGAATCACCTCTATGGTCCAGTTGTGGTTTATGTGAGTCATGTGGCAATGTCACAGCTGCCACATGTATGCAGTCAACCCTCTCCCCTGGCCAGGAACGTACAACACATGTGTGGGATGCCACCACATAGCCAATCTGGGGACTGAGCACTCTGAACCCAGTACTGCCATACCCTGTCAGGTGGCATGACATACTACAGTGACTACAATACCAGTCTGACATAGACCCGCACTGACAGCAATCTGAACACACTGGGGCATACTTGGAGACTCAGAATAGCATCCTGCCTGAGCATCACACACCTCCACAGCTGGCACACAGGCATATGTTACGTCAGAACAGAGCACATGCCACACATGGCACACACATCCCGTGTGCCACACACTCACAGCCTGTAGGGCTACACAACACACCTGCTACAGATGTGTCAGGTACCTCTCTTGGCCGCTGCAGTGGGGTCCCGCTCAACAGGCTGTACATGGTGAAGGTCACAGTGATATGCCTGTGGGGCACTATGGTCCACCACAAAACACATGCATACAGGTCAGTCAGAGGCATGGACACATATGACTCAGTCATTGACCATGCCACTATGGATGACCTGAGACATACCTCCCTGGACTACATGATAGGGAACATAGAAGGGATCTCTCAGCATGTGGCATGGGCCAGTATGAGCCTGATCTTGGTTGCCATCATACCCTCACCAGGTATGCTACCACAATATGTAGGAAGGGTGTTCTATGTCTACATTCTGCTCAATCTCCAATGTCATTCATAGGGTATCCAATGGCTGTCAATGTGTGCTTACATGCTAGGGAAGCCACAATGATTTGCGAGGGGCAGCTTGCACGTGACACCCATGGGCCATTGTATATTGGCAAAGCCCTTGATACACACATAGTGCCTTTTGCTGCAGGACATGGATTACATAGCCACCTCCATGGGTATCACACAGGATAGGACACTAACAGTGATGCTACACAACACCAGCAGTGTACACCGCAAGATGCATGCACTGGACACTGTCCTCAGCATGGTGAACTGCAATATCTGTGCAGTACCAGATTCCTGATTCACGGCTCACAGGTGCAACCCATCACTGCCAGGTTATACCTCATACCATGCCTGTCGTCCCCTACACATGTAACACACATGGACAGGGGGGTGGTATCCCAAGGCACCACAGATACACACACCTCCAGGTTGTTGGCACAGCACAAAGCATCAGGGCCTATCCATGAGCAGCTAACAGTGTGTTGGACTGCCTTCTGGTTCATAGCCTGGCACACACAACCCTCCCATACACAGGAAACCCACCTATCCTCCCTAACAACACTGGCAATATGACAGTCTCAAGAAATGTCTTTATATGGCTGGACTGCATCCAGCCAAACATTGTGCGTGAGCATTACTGTAGCTACAACACACTAGCTGAAAGGTTCCCAGCATGTGGTCACTGAATTGCAGTGGAATAACATGTTACCACTCCCACAACAGGTGGGAACATGCAGCACCTGTTCATCGACTACATGTAGACTATATGGCCCAGACCAGATGTGTATCCCCTGCTGTAGGTATTATACCATATACAACCCACACTGTATAGACACATACCACGTGCGGCCCCTGCACAGTAAGACACAGTCATATTGTTATGCATTGCGAATACCATTTATCCACTTGAGGCACGTGTCAGACATGGTAACTACTGAAGGTCACAGGTATATATGTGTATGTGTCACACACATACATCATGTGTGCATTGCCATTGCTGGTTTAGGCAATGGCATGCATTGTTATGAACAACAACCCACACATGGTCATATTGTGTGACACAACCACACGTGGCAGTTGTGGGTTTCCAAAACATACCTATCTGTGCTCTGACAGTGGTAATAGACCCAGTAGCGGAGTGCACTATTGGCATTACTGGGCAAGTAGCCCTGTTTGGCTGTACTGATAGTGTGGTGACATCCCCTGTGTTTACTGGGGGAATATGCAGCATCTGGTGTATTGTAGTATTTGCCAAAAGGATCTGTTCTCTCACACTTGCAATTACACACACCCTTCTACCCCTCCCCCACACACACACTTGCCATTTGCAGGATTCATACCCCTACCTAACTATGTCACGACACGTGAGAGAGACACATTAGCAAAGCGCACTATTTGGATTACTAGGAAGTTCCTCTTCTCCGGCTGTACTTATAGGGTGCTGACATCATCAGTGTTTGGAAAGGGTAATGTGCATCATGTAGTGTGATCTCCTGATTGCCAAAAAGCACATGTCTTTCATACAGAATTGCACACACACAAACTCCCCTCATCCAAACACACACACTTGCCATTTGCAGGTTTCAAACCCCTACCTAACTATGTTATGACACTTGAAAGAGATGCATTAGCAGAGTGCACTATTCGGATTACTGGGAGGTGTCTCTTCTCCAGCTGTACTTATAGGGTGCTGACATCATCAGTGTTTGGAAAGGGTAATGTGCATCATGTAGTGTGATCTCCTGATTGCCAAAAAGCACATGTCTTTCATACAGAATTGCACACACACAAACTCCCCTCATCCAAACACACACACTTGCAGGTTTCAAACCCCTACCTAACTATGTTATGACACTTGAGAGAGACGCATTAGCAGAGTGCGCTATTCGGATTACTGGGAGGTTTCCCTTCTCCTGCTGTACTTATAGGGTGCTGACATCATCAGTGCTTAGATAGGGGAATGTGCATCCTGTAGAGTGTTTTCCCAGTTGCCAAAAGGGACATTTCCCTCACACAGACTTGCACACACACTAACCCCCCTCCACACACACTGGGCAGTTGCAGGATTCAAACCCCTACCTAACTATGTTATGACACTCGTGACAGACACATTAGCAGAGCACGCTATTTGCATTACTGGGAGGTTTTCCTTCTCCTGCTGTACTTATAGGGTGCTGACATCATCAGTGCTTAGATAGGGGAATGTGCATCCTGTAGAGTGTTTTCCCAGTTGCCAAAAGGGACACTTCCCTCACACAGACTTGCACACACATCAACCCCGCTCACACACACACACACACACACACACACACACACACACACACACACACACACACACTGAGCATTTGCATGGTTCAAACTCCTACCTAACTATATTATGGCACTTGAGGGAGATGCATTAGCAGAGCACGCTATCCAAATTACTGGGCATCTGTTCTGCACCTGCAGTATTTATAGGGTGCTGACATCTTTATTTCTACAGAGGTATGTACATCTAGTACTACCTGTCAGGTGGGGGATAGCATATATATGCATTTGCAGCCACCTATTTCAGGGTCAGATATGCACATCGCACTGGCAGGTTATGTTCTATACCATGCTTTGTGACCACAGGACCTGTAACACACAACACAACCAGTCCAGAACACCACTCCCACATCCAGGACACACACTTTGCTTCCCTGGGAACACTTCCGGATATGCAGGTGTTCGCGTACACCATTCCAGTTGTTAACATCAGGTACAGGCATATTGTGTGTGGGAACTACTCAGGCCTCTACAACTTTACCCTACAGCCACTACAATTTGTGGGTCCATGTGCTATGGCAGAACCACTCACCACAGCCACATGGGGAATACATATTGCACCTGTCCATCTGCAACATGGGTACTCACTGTTCCACACCAGAGGTAGACCACCATTGTTGATATCTGACCATACCCACCTTTCCCTGGACATCCATATCCCATCCCCACCCCAGGCAAGGTTGTCACTGCAAACAAACTGTATTTAGCACAAGCAGACTCTACACTTGTGAAGACTGGGGTGGACGACTTCAAAGGACCCATGCTGGGGACTATACTTGCCACTCTGCATAATCCTTGACAATTGCATTCTATGAGCATGTGTAAGGTTTGCATTGATCATGCTATCCCACATATACCCATGACTGCTCCACAACAGGACACCTGTCAGGTGTACACCAGCCATATATGAGCCATCCAACAGACAGAGTGAGCTAATACATTGCAGAGCTGTAGCCCACAGAGGGAGGACATCTGTGAACAGTACCGGCATGACACTTCAATCCCACATAATCATCACAACACAGTGTTGACAGTGGAATTGTCCAGACAATGCAGATAGGGCTCCCTCAGTCTGTTATTGATGCCCACTTACTGTTAGAGGTCCTCAGCAACCCTCTTCCAGCACACACCAACAACATGGATGTGGCTTAGCACATTCAAACCCTGGGATCTCCACTGTGCCCCTGCTTGACAGAGGCACAGCTCACTAGCCTCACACGTTGCCTTATGTGACCTACTTTACAGTGGCACAGTAGCCTACTGTACTGGGGATGCAGATGCCAAGCACACTCTGGCTAAGCTGTCATTCCCTAGGGCAAACAGCCTAGTATTGACCTCTACACCCATATGTTTAATTGTCAGATGCACAATATTTGTTGCTGTTAGACTGTTTGCAGGTCTTTATTGCCATAGCATTCCCTGTTCCTATGAACAACTTGTGTATCTGTGGAAGATGTTTGAATATGAGGGCGATCCACTATATCACTTATGTCTCTGTAGTCATTTACTGTGTGCACTGGGCAGATTGCTGTGTTGTGGTTGGTTCCTGGAATGACACGTACAAATACCAGATATGTGTGGCCAACTGCTAAACGGAGATATGGCCTAAGTGTGTGAGCATGCCCAGTTCAGCCTTTCCATGGCATGTTGTCTGACATATGCCTCATTTATCAAAGTGTGCGAGCATGCCCAGTGTGAGCTTTCCATATGTTGAACTCTGCAGTCCACCACATATTTGGGTGTGTGTGAACTTCAACAATATCTCACGTTTATGGTTGTGTGTTGGGTGTCATGTTGTGTACTTACTGGCCAACTGCTTCATGTCTGCCACAACAGGGATTATACTGTGCCTGCAGGGATTGCATGGGATACTTTGCATACAGTTGTCAACATCCTTTCATAATGACCTAACACTGTAGTACCGTATAGTGTACTGGTTCAGTACTTTCACTGTGGTGGACAGTATCCTGGGCTTTAGTCCTATCACTGCTTGACATCTTCATAGTGAGCACAACAGACTGTGTAGGGGCCAGTTGTGCACATATGACCATGTTGCATTATGTTCAGATATGGACTACCTACACCAGGCTTGTCCAACATTGGTAGTGTATTCCACAACATAGGTGGACATTGGCAAACACTAGCGATGTTCCCTAGGCCATTTCTGATGCTAGTCACAGAGTGTGTTTGTCCTTGACACACATTGTAACTGGAGTTTGCCATGACATATGTCATGGTTAGTATACTGTGCCTCCATCTACCTCTGACATAACAGTGATACCCAGGGTTAACCTACCATCTCCCATCCACTCATCAGGATTCCTCTTGAGGGGTGTTGATAGGTGACTCTCTGGCTAACCTGTACTGGGAGTTTACTCAAGAGTGGGGTGGCTTCTGTGTTATGGATCATTCAGTACAGCTTGTCCTATGTATGTCAGTGCTGGGGTTCAGGTCTCTCATGTGCATAGCTCACTGCCATTCAGATTGTACAAGGTGCAGCATGTTCATTGATTCCAGCTTGGACATGGCTTCATACATCAGGCACAGCTTGCCTCTGGGTGGGCAGTATGGCAGTGTGTGGAGCTGCAGTTTGTTTAATCAGGCAACACATGGCATCTGTTCATGCTCTTTGCTACTCCTGGTGAGGTACTGTTGTGGACTTTACAGTTGATGGAGGTGTCTGCTGAGGTATATCCCACAGGGGCTATTGTAGTCAATTGTGATGCTGATGAAGGATGACTGCAGAGCCACAGTGACCTCCCCTTATCTAGATCTGACAACCTTCATGATTGGGTGGGTATATGGTATGTTTCTGTGAACACTACAGCCACATGTTTGTCCAATGCAGGATATCTATCACCTTGTGTCCCCAGGTCTCTCATTACATGTTAGGTACGTAATGGGTTAACACCTGTGTGGTAATTGGTGGGCACTTACTGTATATCCACGGTGGTTGTCTATACACATTTCTGCAATTAGCTTGCTGACATGGCTATGGCTCCAGTTGTCTGTTTCTATGTGGCCCTTTTGTGGGTTGCTTGTGTCAGCTGGGGGTCAGATATGGTGGGCAGTTTGTACTCCTCTGCATACATGTTCAGTCACAGTCCTTCCATGTTGGCCTGTACCTATGGGACATATATACGGAATGGGGGAGGTCCCAGGACCAAGCCTTGTGGGATGCCACTCATATCTGCTTTGTAGTCTGACATGGATGCAGCATGTCTGACCATGTCAGTTCTGTCCTTGGTCTGGTTTGCAACCCCTCTACTGACATAGGGGTTTATATTTAAGCTGGTGAACATATCCATACTGAACTCGTAGGGTATTGTCTGGAAGCATTTGCATGGTCCAGCTACGCTGTGTGGACCACATTGCCCTCATCAATGACCTTAATGACTGTTTCAAATGGGTCAAACATGTTTAGGGGCAGGATCTGCACTTACGACAGCCACACTGGGTAGGGTCCGGTGTCAGTAGGTCCCTGATAGCTTTATGTCTGCGGTACATGCTGATCCTTTCCATAGCTGTGCAGACCAAGCTTGTCAGGATCCTGGGGTGGTAGTTTGCAGTATCCATTCAGGCAACACCTTTGTTGTGAAGGACCACTGTTGTTGTACACTGCTCTTTGGGTACATATCCTGTGGTAAGGCTGACATTGGGCAGTAGTGTGATTTGGCATTCCATTATTCTTGGAGTCCATGTTGGCCTCAGCCCAGGACACCATCTCATACCTTTGCTGCTGTGTGTTTTGCTTTGTAGATGATGGCTGTTACCTCAGCATCTGCAATGTCAGGGGGCCAGCAGTCTGCTGGGATAGATATTTTGCATTCTGGGGGTTTGCACTGCACCTGTCAGGTTGTATGTTGGCAATATGTGTGTGTGTTTGGTATGTTGTTTGTAATATCTGTGTGATTCAGAGCATATCTGTGAATTCCCAACATGGTTCCTACCATCAGTTGAGTAAGCCTTGTGATTATCCTTAGTGTCCTGTACAATTTGTATCTTCATAGGTTCATAGGTTCATACTAGGCTATCCACCCTAGGGCATTAGTAAGCCTAGCCAGAGTGTGTGTGTCTTTCACCGCCTTGCTATGTGAATATTATGGCCATTTATGATTTTCTTTACTGTGCCTCTGTCTGGACGTGACACAGTGAAGACCCCCAGTGTACATCTATGATCATCCATCCACTTGGCAATATTCCTGTTGAGGGGTGTCAGTGAGGGGCTCTGCCTAACATGGATTGGGATCCTGTTCCAGGGTGTGGGGAGCCTCTGGGTTATGTATCTGTCCCTCCAGCACATCCTATTTCATTATGTGTTGAGGCTGACATCTGTCACTCTCACAGCTCCAATGGCTTTGATTTCCTGGGGTGGAGCATGTCCATTACTCCTGTGTTGGACATGGCCTTGTACAACAGACATACAATGCCTCTGTGTAGGCAGTCTGTGACTGCATTCAGCTGGGGTGTCTACAGCCAGGCAGCATATGACATATATTTGACACCCTTTATCCTCTTGGTGAGGTACCTTTGAGGTCTTCCTAACCGCTGCAGGTGTCAGGTACGGTACATCCCATATGAGTCATTGTACTAGATTATGGGTCTGATAAGGGAACAGTACAGGGGCACAGTGACCTCTGTTGATGTAGATGTGAATCCTTTCATGATATGGTGTCCAATATAGACAGTCTTCCTAGCCACATTGGCATTGTGAGTGTCACATGACAGGTTACTGTCGACTTGTGTCCCTAGGTCCCTGATTACTCCTTGCATACATAATGGTTTACCACCTATGTGGTAATTTGTGAGTACCTTGTTTGGTATTTGGTGGGACATTCATACTGTCCAGTGTCTTCAGGATGTCTGGGTGGGGTTCCTGTGTGTGAGAGTGTGGTCTGTCACATGCTACAGACTGTACAGCAGTTTTGACTACAGTTAGGTGCACATGGGTGGTCTCCGCTGCTTCATGCATTGTCAGTTACCTGGCCGTATGGGTGTCTGTGCTGCATATGGATACTCCCCTCCTTTGATGTTTTGGTCCAGGTGTTGGGGCCATAACGCATGATATGTGGTATAACCTGGTAGTGCTGGTGTGCTGTCAGTAGGCTTGCAGCAGGCTTCTGTCACTGCACAGACATCGATGTTCTCCATACTGGGAAGTGCCTCAGGAGCATGCATATTGCAGTTTACACATCTGGCATTGGTCAGCATTACCCTTATGTTTCTTACCACTTATGTTTTCTAGGGTGGTGGGTTAGTCTTTTTGGCCTTGCCTACGTATGGCTCTATGGAGGTGGCAAAGGCCTTATCCAGTATCCAGATGCCCAGGGGTAACAGGTGCAAGCCATCCCTGGAACAGCAGCATGGCTTGTCATGCATGACATCTCAAGCAGACAGACATTAGACCCTCTTGGACTGACAGCTGTAATTGTGCCACCTGTTAAAGCTGATCATTCTGTGTTTGTACTGTGGCATCATTCTTGGTGAGGGTTGGATGCTGCAAACGGCCAGTGTCATACCGGCCTGGAGTACATACTCAGAGAGCTCATCCATGTCTCTTTTCATGTAGTCCAGGGAGGTACATCTCAGGTCATTCACACCAGCATGGACAATGAGTGCATCATATTTCTGCTTGCTTTGGGGTGACCTGCGTACTTGTGTTATGTGGCATATTGTGGCAGCCTACAGCCTACAGGCAGCTTACTGTACCCTTTCCCTTGTTCAGTCTGGTGAGTGGGACAGCAGTGTGTCTGCCTATACAGACACCTATTACAACTGTATCAGGCATGTTGTTTCTCCTTCTGGCCTGTGACTGTTTGGCACACCAGCTTTGTGTACTATGTGTTGCATGTGCTATGTTTGGAGGTTGTGGTTGCTTGGGGTCTGCTTTGGAGGCCTCTGTTGGTGTGGTGTGTTTGTAATTAGGGCCTCCGGGAATGTTTTTCTGTGTTTATGTGTTTGGTTTACAGTTGTGATAGGTCTATGTGGGACTGGGTTTGTGGTGTATGTGGTTACCTTCTCCTCCTGACTAGTTTTGACAGTACTGAGTTGGGGAGCTCAGCCTCGGTTTGGATAAATGGTTGCATCTCTCACATATATTTGTATTTATTGGGGGGAGTTGAGGGTTGTCTGTGTACTTGGGGCAGGTGTCACATTGCCTCTGGATTCACAGATTCTACTTGTTGTGGCTGGCCTTAGTGGATTGTATGTGTGGACATATTTTATTGCCATACTACTGATCAGTGATTACTTCCCTTTTTATGTTTGCTCTATCATGTAGTAGCTTCCTCATTCTCTTGCATGGTTTGGTAATGGCTGGAGTCCAGCATGCCAGATGCCTGCGTGTATGGCATTGTGTCTTGTTGTTATTTGTGATTGCATAATCCAAGCATTCCTGGCTGTGTTCATGGAATGCCTGTATAACATGTTCTGGTGTGTCCCATATTCTGCACCTGCACAGGGCCTTTCGTGGATTCCACATCGGTTTGGAGTGGTGCAACTTATGCTTTACACATGTTTTTCACTGTGGTTTTCTGGCCAGGGACTGTGGTCAGGATGTGTATATCCGGTGTGATTACTCTATGGTCTGGTCTTACCAGTGAGGGATACACTTCTCATCTTGCCATCCAGTACGCATGTTGCTGATTATCACATCCAGTATGCTTACTCCTCTTGTGGGAGTGGTACATTGTTCCTGGGCATTTTGGTTTATGGATTCTGGGAACTTTTCTCCTACTGTGTTGGTGCTAGTATAATGCTCCCAGTGTATGTCTGGGTATTTTCAGTCAACCAATATAATGTGGTTTGGGGGGCTTGATATATTCATGTATTCCAACATAGGCCAGGTGCAGTTCCTGGTGTTAGGACAGTAGTCTGCAGCAGGCTATATACTGGGAGGTGGTTTTAGCCATTGGTATTTGACCATGGCTAATCCATGCTGCTTCTTGTTGTGGTACCAACATGGGGGTGTGGTTATCCTTGACAATTATTGCTAGTCACCCTCCTTTTGTAGCTTGTTCCATGTTTTGAGGCTGTACAGCACAGTATGAGGTGTAACCTGGTAGTGTTAGGGTGCTGATGTGAACCTTGACCCAGTTTTCTATTACAGGACTGATATCAACATTCTCCATACTGTGTGCGTTTACACTGCACGCATCTTGCTGTTTAGACTTCTGGCATTGGGTAGCATTACATCTAGGTTCCTATCCCTTGTGGTACCTATGAAGGTGGGTTTGTGTTTTGAGACTTACCTATTCAGGGCACGCTGTGGGTAATGACAGCCTTTGCCAGTATCCATGGGGCCTGGACTGATAGGTGCACGCCACCCCTAGCAGGTGGTGCATCATGTCATGCTCAGCATGTCTTCCCAGGCTGAAACACATTGGCTCCCCTTTGACTAACTGCATTACTTCAGCCAGTTATTGCAATTGATCATCCCATCGTCATTTTGTGGCTTCATGCTTGGTGAGGGTGGATGTTAGTCAGGGTCCTCAAGTGTGCATATAGTACATGGTGTTACATTACTTAACACATGGCATTCATGCCTCAGGTGGTGCTGCAGGACTGCCTCTGTCGGATGCACATATTACACTCCCTGTACATGTTTGTGAGCAGGTCATGTCATTTTAGGCATCCCTGTTATTATTTGAGTGAGTCAGAGAGGGGTATCATTCCCAGGGTTCCTACTGTGCCAGTGTATGTGCTATGCGTTGCCTCTTTGCCAAGGCCAGGGCATACTGGGCACGCCTCCTTCTGCCTACTGGGGCAGGCTCAGGTTGTTCCTCCTCCGAGTCACGCTCTGCCTGTGATGGCCTTGGCAATGGTGGGGGGCTGTTTGGCCCAGCCCTATGCTGGTCCTGCTGCAGCTGTTTTTGCAAGATCATATTATGTAGCATAGCACATACCATGACAATTTGGGTACATGTAGTTGGTGAGTACTGCAAGGCTCCACCAGATGTGTTCAGACACCAGAACCGTGACTTGAGCAGCCCAAACACACGCTCTATTACATTATGTGTTTGTGCGTGTGCCTCATTATGGCGTTCCTGTTCAGGTGTGTGTGCATTTCTGATGGGTGTCATCAGCCATGGCTCCAGTGCATAACCTGCATCCCCCACTAGGTGTCCGTGTGGGATGTCCCCATTGGCAAATGTCTGGTACAGCTGCATCAAATGCCAGATGTGGGAATCATGGTAGCTCCCAGGGCAGCCAGCACACACATTCATTATTATGCCCTGGGCATCACACATGACCTGGCAGTTGATGGAGGGGAAGCCCTTGCGGTTAATGTAGGCCCTACCGCACTCACCGGCTGGTGCTTTGATGCATATGTGTGTGCAGTCTATAGCACCCACTACCTCAGGGTATTCCGCTATTTGCTGGAAGAGACGCATATTGCTGGCCAATATCTCACGGGCATTGGGGAAATATACATGATCACCGACATGTGCTGACATGGCATCCAGGAACTGGAGCAATACCTGGAGGCTGATGCCTGTGATATCCCCATCATATCACCATTTGGTCTCTGGAAGGTACCTGTTGCTAGTATTCTTTGGCCAACACATACCTTGGTTTCCACTGGGATGGGTTCCCCTCTGTTGGTTCTGTGTGTGAGGCGTGGCCTGCACAGCTCGACTATTTGCTGCAGGAGCTCTCTGTCCACTCTATAGCGCTCTACTATCTCCAGCTCATGTAACCCATGGTAGGTCACCCTGGGCCTGTACACTCTTCTCCGTCTCTTCACTGTGGGTTGTCTGGCACCATCTGCATTGTCACCACCCTCAGCAAGTCGCCTATGTCTCATTATGACAGCTATGGCAGCCCCTAGCATTTCTGCTCTGAGTTCAGCTTTTTCAGTTTTCACTTCTAATAGCTTACTCCTGTCTTGCAGTGTCTCTTGAGAGAAACATCCTGCACTGCTGTTTGCAGAGTTTTAAGTGCTGGCCTGGGCTACTATTCTGCCTGTGTAATTGCCCGCTTCTAATTGTTTTCACCTGCTAGCTCCAGCAGTATTCCCTGCTAGCTTCCTACTAATTCTGTTGCTTCCTTTTTCCTTTCTGTTTCCTCAGGGGGGAGCAGCGTGCATACCAGCAGAAACACGCTCACAGTGGCTTACATGCACGCACACATGCTTACATGGTTCAGGATCTGCCTATTCGGGTTAAAACATGCTCACACCAGTGCAAACAGTGTTACACATCTACCAACATGCTCCCACATGCTCAGTCTGCCTTACACGCGTCACACTGCCCTACTCGCGCTTCATGGCACGCACACGTGCGCATGCACGCCCAGCAAGAAACTTTGGTGTAAGTAACAGTGTACACCTTCCATTTCTTGACTTTCCCATGCTTATCTTGTGGCACTCCTCTTTCCATGATCTGTGTCTGTCATCTGTCATGTTACACTGACCTCCAATGAACTGCATTTCTTTCTACCATTCCCCCCTGTGATGTCACCTATCTCCTACTCTATTCCTCCCCCTTATGTATCTCTTACACTACTCAGACTGTGCTCATTTGCTATGTGACTGTGGGATTCAGTATCCTAACCCTCATTTACATCAGATTGCCTACTAATGCTTAGTTACATGTCTTAGACTCAGCTTCCCCCCTTAGCAACCACTACATCGTGGCCATGTTGTTTTTGGTGTGCTGGCCCCTCCATTGTCATTCCATGTATTGCATAAAACCCACATTTATGGGTTTATAACCTTCATTTTTATGTTTTATACAGCGCAGCCCGTTTGTGCGGGGCTGCGCTGCGTTTAAAAAAATATATATTTTTTTAATATTTGCATCAGGGTACCTTGCCATTGGCCACATATTTGGCCATTGGCATGCTGCCTGACACATATGCACCCTTTATTTGGAGCTGACATGGCTCCATTGTGATTTTTGCAGAAACGTACTCAGTTGTCAACTGAGTACATTTCTGCAGCTAAAACGACTCTTACACGGACTGCTTTCTGTTTTGTGGATCGCTACTCTACCTCATTTGCATGCCTTTCAGCTGCAAGTGAGGTATTTAGCATATCCACATCCAGCCCGTGTAAGAGACGTTTTAGCTGGTCTCTTACACGGGGTTTCGGGCTGTTCCTGGATCGCGAGGCTTGCATGGAGTGTTATACGTCTCTTACACTCCATGCAAGCCTTCGTGAATCCTGCCCAATATATTTACATTGAATATGAGCAAGGAAAAAATGAGAGCACACTACTCTATCCCATGGATTCAGAAAGAACCTCACAGGCTCACGCTAAGGGCTACAGTAAAAGGGACCTGTAAAGTGGTATTAGTGTATTCAGAGACACATAAGCTGCAATGAGGAAAGTGCTCATTATTGGCTAATTTGCATGGCTTTGAACCACTGTTAATTACCACATGTGCAATTTAGCACTTTCCTGCAGAAGTTAATAGTGGTAGCCAATGCATTGCATTAACATGGGCACCCTAGGGCAAGGGTTCAGGGATCAAAGTCTCGTTAACCCTTTGTAGCTTATGCTTGTTTTCTTGTCATTTATTTTTTAAGTCCTATATTATCTATATGATGTTCTTTGTGTCCAGTGGTGGTACACAGGAATAATAGCTTCACTGGAAGGGTATAGGGTTGCTGTAAGGCACGCTATTTATACTTTCCTTGCTGTCATGTTGTCCATCACTCAATGTTTTTTTTTTCTTTTAAGTGAATGCCTTTAAGGTGTATCACTGGTATCTGGTGTTCCATCTCACCCACAGCATAGAAGCTTTTTTTCTACTATGAAATGCTGACTTCCTGACACCTGATGTCACAAAAGAATGCCCAAAATCCATTAGGGTAAAAAACTTTTTTTTTCTTGTTTTTTGCAGCGTGTGGTAACCCTCCCCCTACCATAATGGGGAAGCAAGTCCCCTACACCACCTGAATTCATATATACCAGCATTATGATTGCATCAACTTGTAGAAGGGAGAAATCTTCCTGAAAAGTGAATCATTGCTGGCAGATGCACAATTAGAAATAACACCAGCAATAACTTCTAATGGTTGCTCCAGCCAGCTGCTTCACTCTACAGTAAGGTACATTGGTTTCTTGTGTTTTCTTAATAGTTAATGCGTACTTCATTTTGGTTCAACCTTGTACTGGTAAACTACAAATTAGATTTTACTGTTTTAAAGTCTGGCTAATTGTCTTGGCTTCTGCTGTTAATGTGTACTAAATATATCAGCAAGTTTCTACTGATGTTTTC
The DNA here is from genome assembly GCF_019279795.1 of Protopterus annectens. Lineage (NCBI taxonomy): Eukaryota > Metazoa > Chordata > Ceratodontiformes > Protopteridae > Protopterus > Protopterus annectens. Next base: position 1,371,227,117 of record NC_056747.1, on the reverse strand, counting down.
ACTCTAGGTTTCAGTAGTAGCTGCTAAGTGTTGTCTTTCTGCTGTTAATGAAGGTTTTTGTTGTTAATACCTGACTATGTTTTTATGAACAGCACAGTTACTGGATAATTGCAGAGTTTTCTGTTTGTGAAGAGTTTTGTCATTGGCTAGGGTTGCTTGTTTTTTCATATGTTGCACACTTTCGCTGCCTTTTCTGAGTGCTTAAATATCACATTTACCGACTGTTTGAGTAGCAAAGAGTGGGAACTAATAGACAGGCATACTTCTGTCCCTCTAACATATGTGATCCTACATCTCTGTAACCCCACCCTTGCACGCACACGCATACCACTTTTTTAGTTTTATTATTCTTTCTGTCTTTCTGCAGTGTGGAAGCCACCATTTTTGTTTTTCGTATTCCCAAACTTGCATACCTACATATATCTCTTGTTAGCTTTCTTATTTTCCTGTTTTAAGGCTAGAAAACTGAAATGCACAACCGTGGAATATAGTGCACTACTATTGTTTGCCAAACATTACTTAATGTCGCTGAGTATAGTCAAATAGTACTGTACCTACCTAGTTCAACCATCAAGCAATCATTATTAACTTCTCTCTATCTCTCTCTCTCTCCCGGTGAACCAAATGCATAGTAAGTCTGACTACTGCTGCTGCTGCTGCAAAAAGGTATCGTATCCCACTACCCAAAGAACTTGCACAGCTGAATGTCAACTGCAGTTGCAAAGGTTCACAAGGAACAATATATTAAGTTAAATTTATGTAAGGCTATTTCCAAGTCTCAGACTAATAACTTAATGTGTGAAGTCATGCATTAGTTATGCTGCTTTCTAGTGCTGAATCTGCTGGCAGGATATCCCCATCCCCACTTACTTACCTGCACTCACAGGCCTTTTACTTCTGAAGGTGAAGCTTAACACTTGCATATTTACTCTTATCACTGTAATATATCCCTGGAAAGATAATGAAAATCCCGAAACCATAAAAGGAAATGCTTTGACTCAAGTCACGTATCCTGAGTTCAGAGACCTTGTCTTTGTATCCATGAATGTTCTGCCTCACTGACTGTTTTTGGTGGTAAGCCATCTGAGGGTGTTCTTCCTTGCTACGTTCACTTCACTCACTTCACTCCCCTGCCCTGTCCCCTATCCCACCTGCCCTAACACCTCTATTCATATCCCAAGCAAGCCACTCCCCCTCATTCCTATGAACTAATTATATACAACTCTACCTTGTCCACACCCACATTTCATTTACACCTTACACACTTTCATATAAATAACCAAACGTATCTGCTTTCCTTTACATCTCTCACCTTGAATTCACTTCCCCCTACTATAATTCTTTCCATCTTACTCTACTCCACTGTCAATATAATCACCACCTCAAACTATCTGACATTAACTCCAGACTTACCACCTTGTCTTCTATTACACACACATCAAACTAACATTGCACCATAATTTTACTACTGAATAATCACATCTTCCACCATGCCTCCTTATTACAGTCACAAGGCAAAGCACTTAACCACATTGTCATATCCCACCCTGAAGTCAAAACATTTCCAGCCTTACCTTAACCTGCTCACATATCGCTAAATAATATACTGTACATATCTATTTACACCTGATATTACATTTTAACACATAAATATCACGTTTACTATTTTTTAAACCAACTGTCACAGCTGACATGCTACTACTAACATGTCTAACCTCTTTACTCTTAATTCTTATCCTCACTACAAACATATCTTCTCATACCCCCACACATCAATACACATCAACAACCTCCTCAAACTATCTCCCCAATAAACAACACAACTTCTCACATATCTCCCCCCAGCTTTTCCCCTATACCCTCCCATATTATTCAAACCACAAATTGTCCTCCTCACCATCTATGAAACCACACTTGACACCAGTACCATCAACTATGAATAAAAAACACATCCCATGGTACTCAGTCATCATTACCTATCTACTCAAATGTGAAGACATACATCTAACTCAGGACAACCCTCTAATCCTAACCACAAGAGTAACCCTAAAGATGTAAACATACTTACACTAAACCTTAGAAGTATATATAATAAAATAACCCCAATGCATGCCTGGATTTATCAAAACAAACCTGACATACTAGCCTTTACCAAAACATGCCTACACCCCAATATTAAAAACTCAGAAATACCTCCAAACTTTGCAATAACCAGCAGAGATAGAGCTAAAAAAAGGGGAAGGGGTAGCACTTCTGTATCTCTCTATATACTCAACATCACAAGACCTATATTTTCTAATGCTGAGGTACTAATCTCCTTTTTGAACCTCAACCCATCTAAAATAATTTGCATAATAGTAATATATATCCCACCACGTCGCAATATACCAGTGGTGGAAAATATTTTATCCTGGCCATCCCAAACAATAAACCTCGAAACAATAATCTGAGAAGATGTAAATATTGATTGGCAAACCATAACTTCCACTCCCCCATGAATAGTATAAATCATGGGTCTATATCACATAATCAAAATTCCAAAATATCAAACACCATAAGCTCTAACTTGGAATTTCGAACTGTAATAACATCGAACACTCAGAATAGTAATTTTTTTCCCAGGGACAAAATTTGCTGTTCCGAGAAACATACACACACAACACAAGCATACCAAAATAAATAATCCACACACATACACTTACCAAAACCCTACTTCTAACCCTACACTAAACCGTACATACATTCCTATATATCTATTAACCTTAACCTGCATCCTAACCCTAAGGTCCGTAACTATCGCACACTTACCCTAAGGAGCTATACACAAACAAACTAAATAATACACACACATACACTTAACAAAACCCTACTTCTAACCCTACACTAAACTGTACATACATTTATATCTATCCACTATCCTTAACCCACACCCTAACCCTAAGGTCAGTAACTATCGCACATTTACCCTAAGAAATTATACACAAACTAATTAATCCACACTCATACACTTAACAAAACCCTACTTCTTACCCTACACTAAACCGTACATACATTCCTATCAATCCACTAACCTTAACCTGCACCCTAACCATAAGGTCCGTAACTATCGCACACTTACCCTAAGAAACTATACACAAACAAACAAATTAATACACACACATACACTTAACAAAACCCTACTTCTAACCTTACACTAAACCATACATACATTCCTACCTATCCACTTACCTTAACCCGCACCGTCACCCTAAGGTCCATAACTATTGCACCACAGTGGAGGAAATAGTGAAACCACAGAACGGCCCACTGAAATATTGCCCTAGGTAAGAATTTGATGTTCTGTGGCTTTGCTATTGTCAGCCTTCGATGTAGCTGATTCAATATTATAACATTTGAAGCTTTGCAACTTTGATGTTATAATATAGACCCTAAATCTGTATGTTTTTTCTCAGTTTATCAATACTCCAACAGGATACAGCAAAGATATTACCTGCCAGTCCACCCTTGACTGGATCCTTGTATCTCACCCCCTCCAATTACCCCTCTTTCTGTACACTGCCTATCTCCCTAAGCGATCATCTGCCAGCTTATTCCAAAAGAACAAACTTCCAACAACTAAGACTACACACTGTAAAACCAGTTAGGAACTCAACTAATTTTTGTCAGCATAAATGCAACTATCTGCTACGTGAAATAGACTGGACACCTCTTAAACAACTACCCCTTAATGATGCTGTACTATGCTTTAATAACACCTTCCTTCACATACTTAATACACTAGCACTCATTCATATGAAAATAATCAAAAAGAACTCAGCACCATGACTCTTTAAGGAATGCAAACACATGATGAAGCAAAGGGACCTAGCCTGGATAACCTGGAAACTAAACAAAAATGAACAAAATCATATCAATTTCAAAACACTATACAACAATGTGACAAAACTAATCAAGCGAGATAAGATGTCATACTATTTCAAGCTTCAACTCCAACATAAAATCAACCCCAATAAATGTTGTCAGAGAGCAAAACCCATCACCTGATACCCCTCCATCACAAATAGCCAACACCTTTAACAAGCACTTCATAAAATCAATATCAGACCTACTAAAAAGCACCCCTTATGGTGGACCCCCACAATCCGCAACCTTGTCAGACATCAACACTAGACCATCAACTTTTTCTAACCCTGTCATTAATAACCCTCCTGCTCAACAAAGTGTCTTAAAAACCTCATTCTCATTTCAACCCTTATCCACTGACACCATTAAGAAACTACTACAAAAACTAAAGCCCTGCTCCACGTCAGCTGATAATCTTCCAACACACTACCACAAACTGGCTGCCAACTCAATTGCCTGCCTAATTAGTATAGGTCTTTATCTGAATCAGAAATACCTACCATATGGAAACAATGTCACATCACCCCACCTACAAAGGAGGCAACTCTTTTGAACCATCCAATTTCCGTCCTGTGAGACCTGTGATTATTACATATTCAGTGATAACACCAATACTATAGACTGTGGAACTGTGACAATAAAGACAACCCTGCATCATATAACAATTGTTGGAGTGTATAGACCACCAAAGTCAAATACTGATGACCTAGAGGAATTCCTACATTTCTTGCATGAAACTCAGTAGGGAAGAATAATTCCACCCAGCCCCACTACTCCTACTTTTATTTAAACTGCTAACCCCTCTCCCTCTCATCCAACCAATCATCGCCATACTCTACTCCCTCCCCTTTGTATCTCTACCTGCCAATTACAACCACTCCAGCCCCACCCTTAAGTCTCTCTTCACATCTAAATCCACTCCTACTACACACATATACAATCTGCCTAACTCCCTATATACTGCTAATATACACATACACCCCTCTACCATTCCATGTCTTCTACCACAAACCCTTCTCATCCCATCCATCAGCATATTATTCTTACTCCCTTTATACCACACTACCTCCTACTCCTATCACCAACTCCCCTGCTTCCTGTCCCCTAATCCTACCCTCCATCCTCATCCCATTAAAATGCACTTCCACACCATATCCGCCTCTTTAGTTCAACCCAACCCACTCTACTACTTCAGAATAAAAATTTTACCTGCATCAATGAAATATCATACACCTAAACTAATACTTTTCTTTCCACAACATTTAAAGACCAAATTAAAACTACTACTACCTTTCCTTGACTACCTCTGTTTAGCAGGGGACATACAACCAAATCCTGGACCAAATACTTCCTCTAATCTCAATCTCCCTGTCACAAGCAATACAACAAAGCATAAATACCTCAAACTTTTCACCATCGATGCCCAGAGTCTAAGAAATAAAGTGGCCCACTTTCATGCGTGGCTAAACCACAACCTACCTGACATTGTAGCCATTTCAGAAACTTGGCTAAAATCCCATATCTCTGATTCTGAAATCCTTCCCTCTGGATTCTAAGCCCTCAGACATCACTGCTTGAATAGAAAAGGTGGTGGGGTAGCCTTAATCTACTCTAGCCTCCTCTCCATTACTCGCTGTCCTAATCCCATTCCTCCATTCAATAATGCAAAACTAGTAATAGGATTACTAAAAATGAATAACCATAAAAGAATTTGTATCGTGGCCTTTTACATCCCCCCTGGGTGTTCATCAATACTTGAAGAAATTTTCCTACGGACCTCAACCAATATTAAGCTAGACACCTTCATACTAGGTGATGTAAACATGGATTGGAATAAAATCATTAACTCTAATCCCACCATATCCATCAATCTATTCAACTTTACCCAAAACCCTAACTCCATTACTAGACCCAACAAAATAAACCCTCCAGGTACCACACTAAACTGGATCCAAGTTACCCATCCTAATAAAGTCTTAAACTCAGGCATCCTACCTGACTCTATAGCAGACCACCTGCCAGCTTTCATCCACCGAGCAACTCACTCCTCTCCTCACCTACCCCCAATATATTCACACACATAACCCTACAAACTTCAACCCCACAACATTCTTTAACTCCCTAAAACAAACAAACTGGAACTCTTTAAAAACTCTTCCTCTAGACAATGCCGTAGAATTTTTCAACTCAATCTTCTAACTGCCATCAACTCCTTAGCTCCACCAAGAACAAAAAGAATAAAAACCAATACCGCCCCATGGCAAACCAAGGATACTAAAAGACTCATGCAACAAAGAGATAAATCCTCAAAACTTTACCATCAAAACAAGCAGCCAGAAACTCTTCTTAAATATAAACAACTCTGCAACCTTGTTAAAAAAACAAATTATCAGAGACAAAAAATCCTACTATATCAAACTCTAGTCTAACCACTCAAAAAAACTCAAACATTTCTGGAATTCCATTAACTCACTTCTCAACCCAGGTACCAAAGGCAATCCCTGCCCTGACACCAGCATATCTGATCCTGAAATTGCCTCTCTATTCAACTCCTTCTTTACCAACTCCATAGCAGAACTGACCAAGACCTTTCCAAACAACAACCCTTCCCCTCAACTAATCCAATCTTCCCCAGCCCCAACACCACCCACTACCCCAATCCTCCTCCTATATTTGAACTTAACCCCATCTCAACTTCCTACATAAAAAAATACTCTCTAAATATAAAACCATGCTCCAATGCCCCTGACAATATCCCATATTTCTTCCTAAAAATCGCTACAGATGGAATCGCTTTCCACATTAGAATCCTGATCAATAGATCCATACAGGAATCATATGTGCCCAAACTGTGGCATGCAGCCTTTATTCTACCTCTCCATATAGGAGGCAAAAATAATATTATCTCTAACTACTACCCCATAGCTATCCTCTCCCCAATCTCAAAACATCTGGAAAAATGCATCCACCTTCAGCTTATGCCATTCCTAACCAAACACCAACTAATCACTCCAACCCAACATGGCTTCCGACCTGGCCATAGTACTATCACGGCCCTTCTCTCCTTCTTATATACAATAAATCTTGCCTGTGATTCTGGAAAAATAGTAGTAACAGTTCTATTAGTTCTGTCCAAGGCATTCAATATCATCTTCCGCACCCATCTCCTGAACCATCTTTCTAACCTTAATTTCTCTCAGACTACCTTATCTTGGTTCTCAAGTTACCTCTAAGACAAATCTCAAGCTGTGAAATGGGGAAAAGGCACCTCAATCTTCCTTCCTACCCCCACTGGTGTCCCCCAGTGATCCATACTCGGTCCAATGCTGTTTAACATCTTTATCAATGATTTCCACACAGCCATACCCAACAACAAAATTGTACAATATGCAGACAACTCAACTTTAGTCTGCTTCACCTCTAGCCTCCATGAACTCCAAACAATGACTCAATCTGCCTTCTCTACCACTCAGAACTTTATGCTCCAAAACCACCTCTCTCTAAATGCCAACAAATATAAAATACTACTATTCTCTCCTTCAAAAGCCTTCCCTGTTGATAAAAACTCATTCCAAATTATTAGCCATAACAACTCTACAATAGAGGTTGTTCCCTTTGCTAAACTACTTGGGGTAACTATTGATGAACACCTAAAATGTGATACTCACTGTGACGACCGTGCCCTGACCCAGCAATCAAGGAGCCTCAGTCCTCACCACTAACACCAGGGAGGTTGTCTCCTAGAAGAGAAAAGGATAACTAATACACACAGTAAAGTACACTTTCCCTTAAGTGTACACAGAGATCACAGTCAGTCTGGGGCTGGTTGCTCACTTACTCTCCAGGTCCCCAATAAGACTCCCCACTGGCACAGCTATAGGGTCCAGATCTCAGCCTAGCTGGCAAGCTAACCTCCAGTACCCCTCTGTCCAACCAGTGCTTCATGTCCCTGCCCAGGTAGCTGACAAACCACACACACTTTGAGATAAATATTTATACAACTTCACAGGCACTCCTGGAAAAGACTGACACAGATTCTCTAGCTGTGCCCCTTTACCCAGACTATATGGTAGTAATTACTGCCACCACAAGCATCATAATTATCAGCTACCCAAAGGCCCTTAAAAGGGTGTCCAATTATTACTGTGTAATATTATTATCCAATTGGTAATGTGACTATTCAGTCTAAGGTTTTTTTTAGAGTGGCCTATTACAATAACTGCTATAAATATGCAATGTACTCTAGAGCCTATCTCTTCACAAACCAGCCACAGGTAAAGGTTTTTAAAATAGTTAATAATAAATAATTAAAAACACACGACAATACTACTACACCACAGAGATATCTAAGAGTTCAGAGATCACACAGAAACTTAAAATAATACAGTAGGACAGATCTGATGTCAAAGAAAAACACTTAATCTAACTTTCTAATCTTTAGTTATTCTTAAGAGACAACACAGTGCTATAATCCTACTTACATACATAAAGAGCATAAGCAGTACTGGGGTTGATGGTCCAAGACAAATGCTTTCAGTATCTCACTGAACAATAGTTTTTAAAACACTAACAAACAGTTCTGCTAAGGCCCTCCCAAATTACATCATTTTGACACTTAGGTTTTCCCAGCATTGACATTACATCATTTTGACACTTAGTCTGGAGTTCCCAGGCCACAATCTGCATTATTTAGCAAGCTAACACCTGCTCAGGAAACTACAGCAATAAAAGACATTTCATATGTGTACTCTAACAATTATTCTTTAAGTTAAGACAATAGAAAGAATGTGTTCAGCTAGCCACTTCGGCACCACTTTTTAGATAATTGTAATTTCAAAGAACATTTGAAATGCTTGGCTTGATTTTCCTTAAAGCAGATGGCAATGTTGCAACAATACTAAAGTTCACATTTTACAGTGTTTTCTTTCATTTAGGAACACAAGCCTGTATTTTACATTTATTTATACAAATGAAAGAATTTTGTATCAAATTCTGTTTGACTAGACGCAGCCTTCGCCCATCTTTCCCCAATCTTCACACTCACATCCAGCAAAACATTAAGAAAACACATATAAAACTTGGCATGCTGTACAGAAACATCTACTTTCTCTCTCCTTCCACAAGATAAACTCTCGCCACTACCTATCTACTCCCTTCACTAATGTATGGTACTCCTCTACTAACAGACATATCTTCCTCTCTCTCCTCCAAACTGGAAGTCTGTTATAATAAAATTTTTAAATTTGCCACCAAAGCCAAATGCTCTTCCCATCATTTCACTGCCCTTCATTTTTTAAATTGGCTTGCACTCACAATCCAGACTACCTCCAAATTACTACAGCCCACAGACTAATATTTCAACCTACTAAATGCCCTGCACTAACCAGCATCCTACAACCATACACCCCACATAGAACTCTAACATCCACTCACCAAAACCTTATCACTGTCCACAAACCCAACTGTCCTGCTGGTCAGCTTCTATTATCCTTTTCCTTAGCCAAAAATGGAATTCTCTTCCTTCCTCACTAAGGACTTGTGAAAACTTTGACAACTTTAAAACTCAGCTACATTCCTACCTTTCCTCTAATTGGAAAAGCAACTGCACTCTCCCCACCTAGCCTACTAATCACCCTACTCCATCCTGAATTATTAAACTCCTGACTAACTCTGAATACAAGCTAATCTAACATAAATGTACATATTGTAAATAGCTCATTCCACCTTTCATCTCTATTTCAACTAAGTCATTACTCTCTCTTTCAATGAAGTCACTACTGCCATCTTAAACATTTAAATGCTATGTAACCAAAGAAACATTCCTGCTTTCTAACATGAAATGTAATTGTAATTGTAAATGTGTTTACTTTACTATGATTGCATCTGTAACTTAACTATGTAATGCAGAGATTTTCTCCCCGGGCCTCCACTGAAAATGGGCTCCCCAAGCCCAGTGGACCTCCCTGGTCATCAACCTGGAAAGAAAAAGAAAGAAAGAAAGAAAGAAAGAAAGAAAGAAAGAAAGAAAGAAAAAGAAATTAGCTGGGAACTTAAATTTACTAGAAATAGATTATAATAATATTAATTCAACAACATTATTACAGCAATTATTCACAATGTATGTTTAGATTCATACTAAGCTAACTGTCCTTGCGAGCCATTTTAAGCTTAGCCAATTATTACTTGTGCGACTCAAACCCTGCACCTTGTGTTTGTAAAGTAAACACCTTAACCATTAGGCCACTATCCCAACCCTTGCTCAGAAACAACAATTGCTTCAGATTGCATAAAAAAAAAAAAAGACTGACAAGGAAAGGAACATACTAGACATTCCCCCGGATTCATGAAGCTCGGCGCAAGGCCGGTGTAAAGCGTGCACCGGCAGTGCAGTGTATAATCGGCATAGCAGTGCCACATGCATAGTAATGAGTGCACACTGCACCCACAAACACGTGCAGAGGGCACGTGCACGAGCCCAAGTAGGATGCGCCCATAGGCGTGGCCAAGCCGGCAGGCAAGGAGCAACCTAAAGTGCTGACTGTCACAGGCCGCCTGCAATAGTAACCGCACCAGCCAGTGTCCATGGATAATGAAACGTACGCAGAGTATGCAACATAGTACCCATTTACACAAAACGGAGAACCAAACATTAACCCACAAAGTCCAAATTGTACCCGTCCAAGGAACAAAGGATACGCGTAATACCGTGTCCGTCACACAATGCACTGTCAGTGGGCATACCCAGTGAAGGTGTACCGCAGCATGTCAGCGCGCCGCACCTACACACAAGTAGCCCCATGGGCATGGTCACCAGCAGTAGTGAGAGTACACAGCCGGGCAGCCGTGTCTATATAACAACCAGAAGGAAACCAGATACCCTAAACACAGACAAACATGTGCATAGCAACATGTACTACACCCAGCAACGTGCCCGTCGCATACACATAGGACAGTGTATGCCGAAGCGTAATATCCAGAAGCAGAACCCATGCATGCAAATGTAATACACAACAGCCCCATCACAGCACGTAACCCGCACCCATGTACGACCGTGCACCCAACCCAGCTAGCAGCCTTGCACAGCTGCACACCTACACACAGTGGGTATACCACAAATGTAGTATGAAGTATTGTCCTAGGCAGTGCCACGTGGGCAAATATGTACCCCACATGTCAACATCCCACCTCAGGTACTGATATCCAAATGGCTGCATGTGAATGTGTCGGCAGAATGTGTACATCCCGCATGTGGTATGGACCTGTCAAAACCCCATAGGCATTCACACGCCACAGTGTCCATAACTGTACACATCTGGACAAAGCAGTATGTTCAGCCACCGTACTGATGATTAGCTATGCAGACATGTCAAACACAACACATAGGGCGGAACATCTGCCCACCAAGCAGGACATCCCAACAGGGTGCCACATGCACAGAAGGTGAAGGTGGGACATCACACATAGAGAATAGTGGTGCCGGATGGCCAAACACCCACGGCCAATGCAAAGGATTGAATAACATGTATATGCCTGGATAAATGGGTATGTCATATCATGGGAATAGGCTAAGCTATCCAGCATAATAGCCATGCGTACCAGATACAAACTGCCAGTAACACGCAGTAGTAATGCAGGAAGGCATACACGACTGTGGGAATATCACAGGACATATGGCATGTGCCAAGTGTTGACACATGACACAAATGTCCAGGATGGGGCTCCCTGCAAAGAGGAACATGTGCCAACCCCACCCGCCACAGATGTATCGGCAGTGGAAACACAACCCAAACACACACCAACACCACCGTCCATCCCACGATAGCAACGGAGGCGGGTCAAAGACCACCATGATGCGTGCACAAACAGGGACACGTGTAACCGTTGCCCTGACAACCCCCCACAGGCCAGCGAATAATAGTATGGACATATGCATGTAATGCTGTGAAGGATGTGTGGTAGTCCTCAGTATCACAGAGGTAGGTACACAGATACACTGTAATCAACCGTGACATATGTGCACTGTACACAGCATACCTGCAGGTAATACATAGTTCAATCATGTCCAACAGAAATATCCACATACGAATGAGGACATGGGATAGACAAGTGTGAATGGGACAAACTATGAACATAGGTTCATAGGTCCATAGGTTCATAGTAGGCTATCCGCCCAAGGGCATCTATAAGCCTAGCCCATAGTTATGTTGCCTTTGCCACCCCTTCAGTTTGAAGAAAACTATGCCTATTATATTGTTGTACCTCTGTCAAGCAGGGACACTGAAGTAATCCCTGGGGTATATCTGCAATCTCCCATTCATTGGTCAAGATTCCCCTCGAACAAGGCCAGTGAGGTGCTCTGCCTCACATGTACTGGGATGTTGTTCCACAGCATAATGAGTGTCTGGGTGATGAATCTGTCCCTCCAGCACGTTCTATTAATGACCGTGTCAAGGTTTACGTCACCTGCCCTTGTGGTTCTGAGGGATCTAGATTCTTTAGGTGAAGCATAGTCATCAAATCTGGGTTCGACATGGCCTTGTATGTCAGGCACAGGTCACCTTTGAGCTGAGCAAGTGGTATGCGACTGAATAGAGCTGGAGTCCTTTCAGTCGGGCAGCATAACACATATTCCTGAGATCCTGCATCCGTTTGTCGATGAACTGTTGGGGCCTTTCCAGCTGCTGCAGGTGTCGGGTCAGATACATTCCGAACGGGGCATTGTACTCAATCATAGGTCTAATGAGTGATGAGTACAAGGGGACGATGACCTCCCCTGATCTAGATGTGAATCCCTTCATGATCAGGTGGGCAATGTAGAAGGTCTACCTAACTACGTTAGCAACATGTGTGTTGAATGAACGGTTACTGACAACCTGGGTCCCCAGATCCCTGGTAACTCCCTCTGTGCTCAGTGGATTGCCACCTATATGGTAGCTAGGGGTAACCTTATTCTTCCCGAAGGGTATGACTATGCATTTCCCGGCATTTAGCTGTAGGCCATGTCTCTGGCACCAGTTATCCATATCTGTGAGGCCCTTCTGAAGGATATCTGTGTCAGATGTGTGTCCGACTATGGCACCCAGTTCGCAGTCATCTGCAAACATTGTCAGCCATAACCCCCCTGTGTTTGCTTGTACTTTGGAAATGTAGATGCCGAAAAAGAGTGGACCCAGGACTGAGCCCCGTGGGACACCACCTGTGACCGGCTGTGAGTCTGACATGGCGCCAGCAACTATGACCGTGTGGGTTCTGCCACTTAGCCAGTTTGCAACCCATCTTGCGTTGTATGGGTTTACATTCAAGCTGATGAGTTTATCAATGATACCTGAGGGGGGTATTGTGTTGATGGCCTTTGCCAGGTCAAGGTAGGCTATATGGACTGCTTGACCCTCATCAATGGCCTTGGTGACTATTCCTAAAAAGTCAGCCAAGTTTAAAAGACATGATCTGCCTTTGACCAAGCCAAACTGGGTTGGATCCAAAGTATGCAAGTCCCCTATGTCTTTATCTATGAGTTCCATTATGATCCTTCTCCATGGCTTTGCAGATAAGGCTTGTCAAGCTAATGGGATGGTAATTACCAGGGTCAGTGGAGGCACCGCCCTTGTGAAGTGGGACTACAGTCGCCTTGCGCCACTACCTGGGTACGTTACCTGAGGTGAGGCTAAGATTAAACAGCTGTCCTAACTGTGGGTTTAATTCCTCATTGAGTTCGTGGAGTACACAGCTGGGACACCATCTGGTCCCATGGATGCTGTGTTTACTGCCTTGGAGAGAGCATTTCCCACCTGTGCGTTACAGATGTTCCGGGGGCTACAATCCTCTGGTATAGATATCTCTCCATGTGGGGGGGGGGAGAAGTTTGCACCGAACCTGTCAGCCAGTATGTTGGCAATGTGTGTAGGTTCAGTAATCTTCACATCATTCTGAACCCAGTCTGAGCATATCTGGGAGTGTCCTCCCAGGTGTCCAACATAGCTAAAGAAGGCCTTATGATTGTCTGTCGAGTCCTTGGTGATTTATCTGTCGAATTTGCCCTGGATGATTTCATGAGAGCTTGTAGTTCTTCACATATAATGAGCAAGGGTGTCTTACCTTACAAGGATTCCGCTCTGTCTTGTAGTAGCTACCTCCTTTCGTTGTAGAGCTTGTTTATGGCTGGGGTCCACCAGACCGGATGCTTGGCTTTGGTACAAAGAGTCTCAGTTTTGTATGGGATTGCCTGATCCATGCAGTCCTGTAGGTGCTGGTAGAAGGCATATGTAAGTGATTCAGCGGTTTGAGTAATGTTTACCACTGGCTCAGGGGCCTTAAAGGAGACCACACTAGTGTTTAGAAGTGTGAAGTCGGCTTTTGAGAAAGGCATATGTATGGTAACCGGCACCACCCACAGCACTGTATGCCAATAGCAGAAGTTATTGTAGGTTGTCCAAACACACGTGTCCATTACATGGAACATCATAGCAATAAACCAAGCCCGGATGTGGGTAATGCTAGATATACCCACGGCAGACGTGGTGCGTTCGAGGCCGACGCCGAGGGACCACACACATAGCCGCCTTAGGCATAGGCCAACCAGGCAGCCGCCTAGGGCACCGGGCCCACTAGGGGCACCTTTCCAGCCTTTATTTGGTGTAGGTAGACCAGGATGGGGTAGCGGGTGATGTGGTGGGGCACCATGGAGTCCTTTTGCCTAGGGCACCACTTGACCTAAGGCTGCTCTTGCCGTGGGTAAATACAGCAGTACCCACACCCAGATGCGGGTCATTGCTAGTATGCCATATCATCTATGGAAAGAAACCATATATTCCCAGACATAATGGCACAGCATAATGCCTGTCCGCCCAAACGCAGACATACGGCACTAGCGGTGCGGACGTACTGCGCGAGATGTCCGTTACCAATGTCGACACTGTCTCACTATGTGAAACAAAGTCAACATAGCGATTCAATACTAAACAGCGACGGAGAGCCCGATGTCCCCGTTGCTGAGCTGTTCAACCTGTTCCGCCATGTTAAATGTGTGTAGCAGAGCGGGACTGCCCCAAACTAAGCAACGGACATGTCCGTGGCTCAGTGAAAGCCGTCACGCAATGTTAAATCCATGTAATATAGCGAGACAGGTTATAAATACTGAGGTTTAGTAATGGAAATAGGTCCGTTCGACCAGACCGTGTGCAATTACTATAACAAGATCTACAACGGGCACGCCGGCCAATCAGCGCACACGGTTAGGAATAATGTGGGGGGGTATGGTATCATAGACATGGACAAACAGTGCCCATGTGACTCATCTGACATTCGTACATGGTCAGGGCAGTTCCGTACACTAGGCCGACAAGACCAAACCCAAAGCACCACAGGAACACCCTGACAATCGAAGGCCTGTATGCATAGGGGATATAAGCCCCTGTGATCTGAATATCCCTGCGGTCACGACATATGCATCCTGGGCCATGAGCGGGAGGGAATAAGGAATGTTTAACATGTAGTACCGCACCTTTCCCAGCAGGAGAATGGATGCCTGTGACGTACGTGAGTGCGGGGTGGGGGGGGGGGATATGTAAATTTAGCTAAGTACCATGGGTTTGCATATAAATGAGACCAACAGCTAACGGTAGTGGTCATAGTAACCGCAAACGTGAATGCAGTCCCGCTTTGAATTACGACTATAGAAAATATAAATGTGAATGTGTACGAATGCGCCCATGCCGCAAAGACTGTTACATGTGTAAAGGTGAAAGTGCGTTCGCACGCCCATCAACCGGATCAGAGATATGTTACTGGAGCAGTCACAACTAACACAGACCACGTAACCACACAGACCCAGTAAACATATGTAACCAGAATACGGATATGCATGCCTGCGTAACCCACTTAGGAAATGCAAGTGCGCGTGTGCGTGTGTGATCCTCTCACAGCAGGGAAAGTTAAGGCTGTGTACTCCACGTCAATCATACATGTCTCAAAACTGTCAGCCTCTGAAAGTATGGAATCGGGCAATGCCATGTAAAGTACCGTTAGAAATAGTGAGAAACACATGCTATGTGATAAGACAAACATAGAATGTGGATAGAATAACGTGTGTGTTAGTAGTATGGATTGACGATGGTTATGCATCTGTAACCCGACCCACTTGTCAGAAGGTGCCCCCGTACGAAATGTGTTCAGTTGGCTCACACTTGTTGACAGGGCTAGGCTAGCTGGATATATGTCCAGTGTCAGCAGAGGCCTGTGGAGAAATGCTCCACACACAATAATAGCACAACATACCAAAGTACTCATATATGTAACCAAAAAAGAACAACAATAGAAAGTGTCCTGAAAGGACTGGTTACACACAGATCCCAGACGACAGAGAAATATATGGCCAGTGGAAGCACGTCACAATCACGGGATCAGGTCCCTATAGAAGCAAGAAGGTCTCACATGACACGCCAGTGAATTGCCAGATAGACACAAGTCAATGTAACACACAGCAAGATTAAGGGCCAACCAGCCATACACCATGCCAGAACCTGTACAGTGGAAAGGTATGGCATGGTAATTGATGTGTGTACACAGGTAATCCACAGACAGTAACAAAGCAAGGTATGAAACGAGGGGTTCACATGTATATATCTACACACAGCAGTCCGACGGCCCGTATATATGATGCATGGACATAGATTTGTCACATGAAAACAAGATGTAAACAACTACAGTTTATTCCATATCATATTGATATAGTTATAATACAGTCATATTCATATTTAACATTGTGACTCTTATTTACATTCATATTTATACAAAATATGCATTTAATTGTACTTATTTATTCCATGATTTGGAATCTTAATGCAACAATTATACACATTGATATACAATATCATTATCAACACACTACATTCTAAGGTTTACTCACAACAATTATCAACTATGTTTCAATATACTGATTGTATTGACCAATATTGTATTTATATTAACACATTGTTGTTGTATTATTGTTTCCATTAAGTAATGTATGCAACACTGATTTGTATATGTCACTTTATCATCAAGACTTGGAGCACTGTCCACTTAACTATGAGCAAGTTTATTGATTAATTGACTTTAAACTGACTCTGAAGGAAAAACAGTCAAAGTACCACTGAGAAACCAACACCAGAAGTAAAAGCAGGAGCAGGAAACCAATCAGAAATGATCCACAAAAAAATAGCGTAATGAAACCTTTAATATCCGCTTTCGTCCAAAGACTTCTTCAGAATACAAAGTGGTAAAAGCACAAACATTAAATACCTCACCAAATGATTGATTAATTAAACAATTAGTCAATAAATTAAAATACTAATTGCTAACAACCCTAGTTGTCACTTGAAAAAAGAAGAAGTAAAAATATTTTTGTCAATATTTAATCTAATACTTTTTAAAAAACACTTGATGTTAATAGCTTCGTTCAAGCCGGGAGCTCTGTCTGCCCTCAATTTAATTTGCCAGAGGGTCTCCCTTTGCTCAACAAAGTTTTTAAAATCCCCACCCCTAAGGTCTGATTTAACCACTTCAATAACCGTGAATAAAAATTTTTTTAAATTTTTACAAACACGAGAATGTTTAAATAAGGCACTGGTTTCATCATGAATTTTGATACTGTATACATGCTCCCGAATGCGGGTTTTAAGACACCTAGTCGTCATCCCTACATAGAACACAGGGCAGGTACTACACAAGCTAATGTAAACAACCCCCCTAGTGGAACAAGTAACATGTCCAGGCACTTGAAAAGTCTGATCAATACTGTCAATGGAAATAACCGGTCCTTTAGCAATGTATCTACACGAGTTACAGTTGTTACAGGTAAACATGCCATTAACTAAAGACTTATTACAATCTTGTTTAAAATGATTATTTTCCAAAGCTTTCTTGATGTTATAAGTATTCCTGAACACAAAATTCGGTTTACTACCTAGAACCTTGAAAATATCCTGATTACCCTGTATAATCTTCCAATTCCTTTCTAATATTTTTCTAATGTGTCCAGTATCAATACTCATGTCTAACGAACAAACCGTTTTATTAAAACAATTTGATTCTCCTAAGTTGTTGCAAGGAAAAACTGTACTGTTAGATTCAAGATAATCTAACAGTGCTGGATAATGGGATGACCGTTTATCTAAGACCTCATTAGCAATGTCATTTAATAATTGCAAAGAGTACCCCCTTTTGTAAAACATGTACTTGATGAATACAAATTCGTCTTCAAGATCTTTTCCACTTGATGTCATCCTGCACGCCCTAATGAACTGTCCCTTGGGGATGTTTCTGATGGTGTGTTTAGGGTGGGCACTTGAAAAATGAACATAACTGTTGGTGAAGGTCTCCTTGCGATATATTTTACTGTTGAATTTGTTTTCAGTAAAGTCCCACCAGAAGGAAATATCTAAAAAGTTAATGACCAGGCCTGAACATCCTAAGGTAAACTTTAGGAAACTTCCTGAACTGTTAATTTCCATAAGAAATTCATCTACCTTGTCGTTACTTCCTTCAATGACAAAAATTAAATCGTCTACAAACCTGTAGTATAATAAAATGTGGAATTTAACTTTTAACAAACTCAAAAACATGTCCTCCCACCAGGACATGACAAGATTCGCATATGCTGGTGCAGCTGGAGACCCCATTGCCACACCCCTTTTTTGTCTGTAAACGGTATCCTTAAACAAAAAATAATTATTCTGTAACAAAATGTCAATAAATCTACAAATAGTGGAAATTTGACCAGGGTTGTATTCACTATTGTTACGCAATATGGTGCGAATGGCATCTACCCCTTCTTCGCGAGGGATGCATGTAAACAAAGACACAACGTCTATCATAAAAATAATGTGCTTGTCTGGATCAAAAACTTTAGAAATAGCAAATTGATTCAATTTGTTAAGAAAATGCCATGAATCCTTAAGAAAAGATTCTTGTTTAGACACTAAGGGACTTAATGTAGCGTCAATAATAAGTGAAATTCCTTCCGTGACAGAATGTCGGGAAGACACAATCGGCCGAAATGGTGGGTCAGTACAACTTTTGTGTGTTTTTGGAATACCGAAAAGAACACGAATTCCAGGATTTTCAATAACACAAAATTCATACACATCAAAATCAATTTCATTTGACATTAGAGCCTCATATAAAAATGAATGTATTAATCTCTGTTTCCTCCTAATGTCATAAAGTGTAATAACCTCATATTCGTCTTGATTTTCCAACAGTTGTAACATTTTCAAATTGTATGAATCCTGTGTCATGATAACAATATTCCCACCCTTATCACTTCTCATAAATCTGAGTGTTTTGTTCTTCTGACGTAACTGATTAAAGGCCTTCCTCTCTTTAAAATTTAAATTGTGCTCTTGTCGGCCAGTCTTGCTTAAAGAACCCTCAACCTCCTGCAAACATGCTTCTTCAAAAACTTTTAAAGTATGAACTAATGGGGGATTATAACTTGAAGATTTAGTAAGTGCTTTACTGGAAACAGGAACGTCATGCAGTATGTAGGATAAATTCATTTTCCTTACAAATTTCTTAATATCTATAACAGTCCTTCCAAAATCAGCCTTGTTCGTAGGAACAAAGTTAAGACCTAAACGCAAAACACTTAATTCATCATGTCCAAAGTTAATATCCGTTAAATTAATAATGTCAAAATTGTCTAATTTACAAGTTAAATTTCGTCCCCTGAGGAGTTGGAATTCAAAAATGTCCGACTCCTCGTGAATACTGTTTTCTTCACGGTGGAACTTTTCTTCCCTAAAAAAGAAGAATTATTATTTGAAGCAGCAGTTGAAGCGTCATTGCCAGTCTTAAAACCAGTCTCGTTGTTCTTAGACTTGTTTTGTTCAGTATCCAAAATGTTACTGTCAGAATTGATAGAGTTACCTGTTGATTCAGAATCGTCAACGGTAACAAGCTTACGGCTAGTGTCAATTCCTGTGTCAAAGTTAGAAAATTGAAAAGTACTTTTCGCTTTAGAATTTGGACCAACAGCCTGTTCCTTGTTGTTAACAACGGAACTGTAGTGTCTCCTGTTGGTAACCTGAGAAGACACTACTTTGCTGTTGTACTCTTTATTGCTAGGTGCAAAGTGTGTGTACGCAGAGTTAGTTTTGTAAGCAGAAATGTCTCGCTGCAATTTGACATGCTTCCTGTTGGTAATCTCAGTGGAATGCCTTTCAACTTCCTCAAATAATGTTTTTAAAAAATCTGAGTTGTTTGTGCTAACAATTTCACTTTCTAACTGGTTGATCTCCTCCATTAAACTCGACATTTTGACAGAATTGTGGTCAATGAGTAATTTCAAAAAGGACATACCTGCGTCATTGAAAAATGAAACCAGTGTGCCAAACATAGCATCACCAACCTGAACGCCGTTAGGACATTTAAAAAATCTCAGTCCTTTCGGCATGATTTTTAACTCTATACAGCGCTCGAAGTAACAGTTCTCCACAGATAGGGAACGAAACCTTTTTAACAACTTGGCTAAAATGTCACGCTTTCTGTTAATTTCCCCTTCACAATGAAAGTGCTGAGAGGAAAACTTCACAAAAGGGTTGTTCAATGGTTTCAGTAAGGATTTAACACCGGAACTACTAGCCCGGTGTTGGTGTGAAGATACGCCGTTGTCCATAACCTTCGGGTTGGTGAACCTGCCATTCGGTTCCACCTCGATGATAGTGTCAAGTTCCTTAAATGAATCATATGGGCTAGAAGTATTCGCCGCTTCTGTGGATGAAGTGTTCGCTTTAGCTACTAAAAACTTGAGAGACTTCTGTATATCCACAAGTGTGGAAATAAGCAAGTTGTTAACATCCCTGTTAGAGTCACCACCTGGAATAGGATATGTGCTCATATTCAGTAGTTGTTCGTCAATTTCCTCCTCCATGAATGGTAAAACGTAACAAAAACATCA
>NC_056747.1:1371185362-1371205778 GCF_019279795.1 Protopterus annectens | reverse complement strand
CACATGGTGACTATCCCGTACTGGTGCTGCATTGCACAACCCTGTCGATGCCATAGGTGTAAGCCATACTGGCGACTTGTGCATGTCCGCTCTCTGTGACATGGCGTGTGGGTGCATTGTATTGTGAGGGTGCTGACCACACAGGCAGGTGTCCCCATCTGCACACTATGGGGTGTGCGTCATAGTGGTGTACACCCCGTGATTGCAACCATGTTCCTGTACTGTTACAGGGTCCTACTGCTACACAGTGTGCCCCACAGCTGACAGGTGACACCTCAAGTCAGTGGCCATCACGCTGTGTACGGCACCTGCACCATATCACCATACCTGTAGTGTGTCCTGCTATGTATGTGACGTCTCTGTCCACTGTAGCCTGTGGCACCGACCACATGCATCAGGTGCAGTATATGTGTGGACATGTGTGTCATGTAGGTGTCCAGGCAGGTTGCGGGTACATGTAGTATGCTGATATTGCCAGATGTGCCTGTGAGTAATCCACAGCTACATGTGGGGGACCGATAACAGTGCTCCCTGTAGGCACATGCGAGTACACCATAGGAGGGATTCAGGGTATCAGAACCAACATGGTGCTACACATGTAACCGTCACACATACCGGGAACACATCACAATGCATGCTGCACCTGCACTACATGGTATGTCTGCTGCATGTTGACAGTACACAACCCATGTCACATACACATCTGTCAGTATTCATACACAACCACTGCAACATACACATCCCACGCTATGCATACACAGGTATCACATGCACCTCTCACTATCCTGTCCACCCTGTGCATCAGAATATATTTGCATAATCCTGCACCGATGGTGTGGATAACAGGGATGTGGCAGAGGCTTCATCATATGCACAGGGTGATATGTTTGCCAGGGGCATAGGCTGCACCAATGGATAACATCATGTGTGTATGTAAGGGCCGGTGAGTTTACTGGACATGTCTGTGCAGAATGCATGTGGATGTGGTGGAGCCCTACAGTTGTGTCTGCTGTGTGTGGGTATGTGTGTACACAGTTCAGCCATATGTGATGCCTACATGGGGTATAATTGATAGCCTCAGACTGTACAGTGCAGGTTGTACAGCTCACTGTGTCCATCCACGGCCACGTGACCTGTGCCTGCCTGGGGTTGCACGGGCACTACCAGGTGGAGGTACAGAGTGGCTACTGTCCGATGACACATGTCCGCTGGAACCGTGTCCACAATGGGACCAGCCAGGGCCACGTCCATGTGGCCTGCTGTGTCCTGGTGTGGACAGAGCAGCACCAGCTGTACTGCTACTGGCACTATGTGAGTGGGCATGAGAGGTGGCACGCAAACGTCGACCTACACTAGGTGGTGTTGCTGGCCTCCGCCCACGTGTCCTACTCCTCACCCCTACCAGGTGTTCCAGCACAGACAGCTCACGCTTGCAGATTGCCATGCCTCGGTCGAGGATTCCAACCATTTCACCTAATCGCCTATCCAGTACATTAGCAATCTGATGTTGAGCATTTGCCAATGACTGGATGTTGACATTTAGGGTACGGATTGCAGCCCTCTGCAGCCTCTGCCTTTCTTGGTTCTGCCATTCTGCACATGCCTGTGCCGCCATTACAGTCTGGGACATGCGTCTGGTGATACCATCTGCTGCGCCCTGTACTGCAGGTGCATGTCTGCCAGAGGTCCTCCTACGAGCAGCACCAGCCACATGCCTGTGTGGCACATCACCAGTCATTACACTGGCAACATGGTGTGTAGTCACACCTTCTGTAGCCACCACACATTCCTGTTCAATGCCAACAGACGCTGACTGTCCTTCCTCTATGGGCAACGGTGATGTGGTATGTGTTGGCATCAGAACCGTGTGTGGGGAAGAGGGGGATATAGGTGGGATGGTAACCAATGGCACAGATTCAGCCGCTGATAACCCTGCCTGTACCTCATGCATATGGTCATCACAGCTAGTATCTGTGGGGACACTAACATCAGATGGACCGCAGGAGGGTAACGCACCTACACCACCTGTGAATGCAAAGACATACTGTAAGATACATTACACACAGACACACACACAGAAACACACACAGACACACCATGCATGTGATATTTCAGATGGCATACAGCATTCCTGCACTACAGCACAGGGAATGCAGCTCAGACATTAATAGTGTTAGTATGCATACCACCCTGGGGTGCACACAACATCAAGCAGGTGTCATATCAGTAGGCATGCAGTACACACAATCATGGTAATTTGCATGCATCACCGTGATACACCATGTGGCCACAAACAGGTTAACAGTACACATGGCTGACGTTACTTTGACATGTAATCTGCTGACATGTGCAGTAACATGTATACATGTTTGACACAATGGTGTCCTGACACATGCACAGCATCATAATGGGCTTCACAGTGCAGTGTTGTGTGTACAGCCTACAGATAGAATGTATGTTTAGCAAATGTGTATGTGCAGGTGAGGTTAGTGTGAGCCATGTACATAGCTATACAGTGTGGAGTACAGGCACTGTGCCATTGCATGGCAACATGACACATGTATGTTGCTGTGCAATGCATAACATGGATGCATTGCATTGCCATGACTGCAACACAGTCATGCTGTTCCACAGATCGTATATGGTAGACATCGGTGACACCTCCGGTGGCTGCAGACAGGCATTCCGGTTGTCCGGTGTAACACATCAAATGTACAAGTGGTCCATTACGGCTATGATTGCACTATGTGTGCACAATGTGCAATGGGGTCTATCCACATCAGAAGTACTGTGTGGCAACATGCTTGTGGCTATCACCCATGGCCATGTGTGAACGGGTCTTGGACAATTGTGTGTGATGGGCATCTTGTACACATGTCTGTGGTGTCCCATGGGACATACACCCATACATGTCAGAGGTGTCACAATCCACAGGGCTATGCAGACAACAGTGTGGATGTTTGTTATGTCAGGTGTAGGTCATGTGATGGTGTGACAATATTGCAGACAGAACACCTCAAGCTTGGGACATGTCGGGTGGTGTGTCACAATGTGTGCACACAATGCAGGGGCATATGTCACAATGGTGACACCTGTGTGCTACCCATATCACTGCTCACTGTGTGGTACTGTGTGCATACCACAAATGTTGTTCCAATGCATACTACATATGCATCCATTGTAGAACACCTCCACCGTTGTATGCATAGCTGACCGCACATATCACATTGACAGGTACTGTGGTTTCATGCTGGTGTATAATAACGGTTGTATCTATTGCACATGGGTGGCATGTGTGTATGTCTGGTGGTGCAACCTGTATAACGTGACTGGAACAAAACTCAGGTGTGCATGTTATACCTGGCCACATGGCAAATAACTCTACACTGTAACATGCCTGATACTGACAACAGTCTCACCTGCGACGGACCCATGTCTGTGCGACACACCAGAGGTACCTGTATAGGGGCGACACAACAGTAGAAACATTATCCATGACTGTATGACAGCCACAGTTTACACTGTGCATGTGAACACATGTACCTGTGTGATAGCATATGGTATGCACATGTCTGCATACACAACGTAGCATACTGTAGTACGCAGCTTGTGTGCCCATATACCTGGCATGTGTTGTTACTTTACATGATGTACAGTGACACCTGCAACTACAGTGGATATCATATTCATATGCAGGACTGACTTACCAGGCAACTCCAGGCTCATTGGTTGGGAGACACCTACCTCTACGATGGCGGCAAGTGTTTTCGCATGCTGTTCCCTGGGTGTCCCCAGACTGGCCAGTAGCTCCTCTGTGTGTGAGTGGGGCTGGGTTGGTGGCCCACCACCTGTTCCACCTTGTTCTCTGGTGATTGCAGTGGCACGCTGTTTCGCATGCCGTATCAGGTCCGTGCAGTGTCTGCGTACCTGCTGGTAGGTGCGGTTGTTGCCACCCACGTCATTCACCCTCCTGCGTATATCCTGCCACAGGTCATCCCGCTGCTGAGCATGCTGTGGCACGTGGCTGAACAGCACGTCATAGTTGTCATGGAGCAATGGTATTATGACATCATCCTCCTGGTGGCTGAAGGCTGGGAGTCATGAACGTGGCATTATCTGTAAGACATAATGATGGTGACAGGTCACATTCACACTGATGTACTGGCATACCGCTGAACATACATTACTATGACATGGTACGACATCTGCACAGTAATCTCTGAGAAGCATCATGACACTGACACAGCTGACGTGTTTCTGTCACACCTGTCACACCGTTATGCAGTGGATATCATATCATATCTCTGAGTCAACTCATCACAGTGTACATACTCCATGTAGATGGTAACTTGCTGTGGACATGTGTACTTGCCTGCACCTATGTTCTTACCAATCTGCACTTGGCCCGATGTGTCCACAGTACTACTGTTCACCTGGATGCTGTGTATATATCACATAGCATCACAGACGCAGCTGTTATGGACGTCAGCAGTGACACTGCACACATACACATGGACACCTGTACATGCATGTGTTTTGCCATATACATCTACTCAGCACTGTACGGGTGTTGAACATCCTGCCACGGCTCGCCTGTATTGCACATGTGATACACATGGGGCAATGTCTATTCATATGACATTTGCAGGGATGGTCAACCATAGCATGTGTGCGCACATTTTACACGCTGTCACACAGCAATTGTGACAGCACAAGGTGCATCAGTGCCACATTACTGATCCAGTCAGTTGATAGTGCATGTACCATGTGGCCATCGCACCATGTATGACTGTGATGACACCTGCAGCCTTGATGGACAGGGTTGCATGGTATGGCAGGGTATATCACATATATGGCACAGGGATGTGTCCAGTCTGTGGAATACCAGTATTAGGACGGTGGCTGTCCATTACATATGTCATTTATATAGGTATATGGACATGTCGCATGTCCATCATCATGGTGTAGACAATGTCCTTCTGCAAGGTAGGCAGCATGCTGCATGGTGGGGAGGGTGTATTTTGCATGCTGGTATCGGACATCCATGCATAAACATTACCCCTGACAGGTGCTATGTGCTGTAATATTGTTCAACACAGTGCTGTATATGCCTGCACGGTGATATCCCGTGCACATGGATGGTACCCAGACCTGACATGGGTACCTCATATGTCTAGCTCCAGTGCCTGCTGTCACCACCATGTCGGTGGGTGCACCGCACAGCACCATCCCTTCCACAGTGACCATGGTGTTGAGCACAGCGTAGGTATTCATTTATGGGGACGGGGATGTTCACATAGCGGTGACAATGCTGGTATCACCTATCAGACCATACACTTATGACACACACCTCACACACACAGCCCATTCAGTATGTTGTTCGCAACACTGACACAGCTATACATGCTAGGTCAGGTCCATTCCCAGCCGTACATACACAGATGCATAACATTTCTCTCTGTGGCATGGGCTACAATGACGGTGGGGTTCAACACATACCGTGTTTGACTGTAGCTGGCACTGATGTTCTGTGCACATGTCAACACATTAACCCTGTTCTACTGTAGCCAGCGGTGATGTGCTGTGCACATGTCAATCTTGCACATTGTGTGGATGTCTGTCTGTCAACAGGCCACTGGTGGAACACGCAAAGGTATTTGTAATCAAATATACATGCCGCCCTGTACAGCTGTACTGCTAACATCTCAAGTGCTAATGTGTCATGGACATGCACACCTTACCTGGAAAGGTGATAGTGCATTGCCACCCTTACTCATCACCTCTTGTGGGTTGCTATTATCCAACACCCTATATGTATTGTATGGTCAAGCTATGCACCTGTGCAGGACATGTGAGCATGTAATGCGCTACTGATTACCTTTGCACCCATTGCACAACATGTCACACAGGTACACTGGCAGTCATACACTTCACAGCTTGCTGAAGGTACGACAGGTGTTGTACACACTTAACACACATATCCTGTGGGACATGGTCGTATGTACAGGCATGTCCAACCGTCACGTACCAGTGCTACCCCTATATGACGGATATGTCGTACATGTAGCAATACAGCAACTGTCACATGTACTCATGCAATGCTCCCCTACCAATGTACAGCGGTACAGCCTGTGGATGATGTGCTTCTGCATCCATGCTGTGCCCATAGCTGACAGTTGTACATCATTACGTGCAACGTACCTCATTTGGTGTTCTAACAGGTGCATGTTCATCAAGGTTCCACATTGGAAGGGTCTGTCACACATTCATTGTTGTACACGGTTTACATGCCAGCCATGGCTTAATAGATGGGAATCATAGTAATTCATTGGGATATCATATTTATACATTAGAGCAGCGTATTTCAGCCATCATATACCCTTCCTAGTTGACACTGTTAGTCAGCCAGTATTAGGTGTTCTATGATCTGCACATTAGTCACACAGTATGAGGGCTACTGTTACCCATTCTGGGGACAGGGTGCTGACAGCTGTGGATGGGAGTGATGCTGTTGACAACCATGACTGCACCTGATGGTCACGTCTGGATGTGTAACATTCACATCCCACACCTACCATCACGTAGTACCACAGCATCTACAACAATGGACATTCCTGCAAGAACAACGTATGCAATATGTCTGTATAACCACTGTAGGCACCACTGGTGGCCCCCATCATGGCAGCCAACATCACCAGTGTATATCCCGCAGACTCATGGGTTACAGCATTCACAACACACCAGTCACGGATGACTCTGTTGTGAATCACAATGCAGTTCCACACATCATGTTACACAAGGCATTATGCACTTAGATGTTGTGGACGGGTGAACACCTCTGCAACTCAACCTACGCACACATGACACATCACCTGGTACAATATATCTCTCATACTTCATGTTATTGTGACTGCCCTGTGATGGCAATACACAGACTATGTGTACTGGGACATGCAATGGCTCACCGGTGTTATAGCCCTCTGGGTGTGTGTCTAGCCATGGTGTACATTCGTCATTGGTCTGGACACAAGAACACTGTACATTGACCTACTGTGTCACTGCAAAAGTTGCCTATGCTCCTATTGTTATTGTACAGGCATGTGGTATCTGACTGCTATGACAGTCCAGGTCAAACACAATGCTGTGGCACGCATGACCTGCAGCCATCATCCTGGGGTGTAGAGCACACATGTACATCTTCACATGCTATACTGCCTCTCTGGCAGTTTCACATAACTGTCACCGGCAGGGCTGTAACTGGCAGGCACGACATGGCGTCATGTGGAACAATGCTTGCATCTTCCACTGTGATGCACACAAGCAAGGCACACACACTATTGCACCACTCGCATATCTCTGCGGTGACTGGGACCTGCCTCCATGCTCTACACAGAACACCTGCGATTACGGATTGTACACGGACCGTACCTTTCAGGCACATACCTGGACCGGAACACCCACAGATGAGGTGTTCACACATCACACAGTGTTTTGCACACATCCTGGATAGTTGTTTAGCACAATGCATCATAGGTGCTCCATGTGCAGATAACTGTGTTTGTGACCGCTATACACATTGTAACAAGTGACAGAGTCGACATTGTACACCACAGGTTACATACCTTCTGTGTTATAGTGTACATTGGGCCTCAGACAGCTACTACTGCTGTGTGCTGACAGTAAACCACACTTCCCTGGGATAGACACAGGTTACATACCTTCTGTGTTGTTATAGTGTACATTGGGCCTCAGACAGCTACTACTGCTGTGTGCTGACAGTAACCCACACTTCCCTGGGATAGACACCCATGTACCTACACATGCTTGAGTCATGCACTCCGCTCAGCTGGATAAAACAATACACAACACATACCATACCTACAAAACCCTTAGCATGAACACTACCTCCATGTGACTGGTGTGACACACCTGGGGTTATCCCCTCTTTGGTGGATTCAACACATATGCTACACGGCCTTGCTAGCCACATCCTGGAAACACACCCATCACAGCATACACGGAACATGTGTACTACAACAACTACTACAGACGTCTGCTGACAGCAGCTGTTAGCCGAGCAGATGGACACTACACATACACATGCTGACACATACCACAGTGCACTTCAGTAGCATGTACACAATTGCAGGAATCATGTTATTCCACACGGAGATATGGCGGTACTGACCAGTTAACAGACGCCACTGTGGTGGTCATGTTCCATGCACATATGATGTACAACCACAGGTACAGGCTGTTGCACAGTACTTGTCAGCCATGGTGGGTCCTCAAGGTCCATCATCACATACTCCAAGGCTAGCTACCTAAACATGACTGCCACACATTGCGGTGTGGGGCTTCAGGCATTGTGGTGGTATGTCAGTATTCTTTGGCAACATCCACATCTGATGTCACATACAATAGTCAACCAAGCATTGCAGACTGAAGTAATGTTGGCAACGTGCCAGGCGATGGCGTACTTACTGACAATACACCCTCTCACTCACTACAGGGTCGCAATCCGTACATGAACATCGTAGTGTCCCTGTGGTCACATACACAGTACTGACATACACACAATATGTCCTGGGACACTGGCCCAATGTCACCTTCCAATGTCCCTGGCTGTAATGTCCCACCAACCTGTTCGGTATATGTCTCCACACCAGGCCACTATATTCACTGCTAGCCTTTTGTCGGACATTGTAGACCCTGACTGCCGCACAGCGGCATTTATCGCACTACACACAGGTGGCACTGCATTGCACAAGTGGGACTATAGTCATAGACTCCTGACTGGACTATTCTGCATGGCAATGGGGCACATCATCAGGAACGTGATTCCCACACACATCAATGGCCTCCAGTCCTTTTCTAGCACCCGGGTTGGGCTTGTGAATGCCACAGCAAGGCACATACACATGCTGGGCACCTGTCATACAGTTGCTAGGGCAGTTGAGGATGGTACAGAGGCCAACACATCATACGTTGTCCTCACATTGCCTTTCAGCACCATTCCACATTCTGGTATTGACAACATACACATCCACCTGCACATCATAACCTGTGTCTCAGGATGTTATGCTATGTGGCTCATGGACAGTAAACACAGTGGTGCCAGCATACCATAGTACCTACTACATGTCAGGTACATATTGCATTACACAGTCCTCAGTCATAGGGCCACTCATGTTCACTATATGCTTACATACAGAACATGCTGTCACAGAGTACTGTCCATGCCTAGATTTCCAACACCTACATACCAAGCACCATTATTGCTCCACCAGCTCATACTGATACCAACCATATCGGTCTCAGTGTGACGGATACTTCATATGAGTATCATGGCATCAAGATGCATGACACACGGTGCATGCACATCACCTTTGCATAACAACATTCACCCACTGACTATCACATGGAAAGTGGTCCCATACATACATATCACATTGTACATGGTTGCAGTACACACATATGCCACACACAGTCCTGTGGTTACCATATTCCACTGTGGCATGGATATCCTTCTGCAAGGCCACACCTATATGTACAGTGTGTGATGCTGGTACATAGGTAGCCTTTGTACCTGTGAACTACACACATCTACACACAGTCAAGGGTACAATACCACATTTATGGTGTACCTTCAACAACAGCTACAGCTTTACATGGCACAACATTGACATGCCATGATGTTTACTGGGCTCAGACAGTTTACATATGCGGCAGTTTACATATGCGGCTGAAATACGGACAACACATCTGTACACATCTGCATACCACATACTCATGGGTGTCTTCTTCTGCTCTGACATGGCCCATGTCCACCACATTACTGATGCATATACACCTCATACATGACATCTGCGGTGGGCACTGTGAATGAAATGCTCCTGGATATGTGCACACACACCACACTGCATGGGATGTGCTTCTGTGTTACATCCACAAACCTAACACACACCATGCTGTGGAACATAGGTCCTGTGTACATCCCGCAGGGACACACAGTAGCACTGTTCATGTGATACCTCCCTTGCTGTTTGGATGACACATGTAGTCCTGGTATCACCACAGCAGCTGTACTGTGTAGAGGTGCAGTTGACACCTGCCTCTGCTGTTCACAGGACACTACCATGGAGAGGTGACACTACTGTGTACACTGCACATGTGCTTACACATGGACTTGCCAGACTGCATTGTAGCCCACTGTGCACCTGTGCAGCTACTACAAGTCCTTTGTGCATGGTTACTTGGTGTCCCTTCCATTTAGAATAGCTATCATGCTACTACTATGTCCCATACCTACAGGCCATATGTATCCTGTTATTGTACATACCAATAGGAGATACCTGTGTTATGCATGATATGCCTGTGATACTGTGTAGGATATCTGTCATATCTACCTAGACAACTATACATTACACATATTTCACATAGTATCCCTTAATGCAGAGCATACTTGCACGCCGCCACACCTTACATATGTCATCAATGGTATATGCTCATACACATGCATGCTGTGACAGTATACATACATGTACTATCCCCTGCTATGGCACTTCCTTGTTGGACATCCACTGCCAGCAACAGCGTGTGGTATGGCATTGTTCTCTTTAATGCCCTCCTGTAGCATCCCTTATAGTGTCTCTGCTGTGTACATGATGTCCCACTGCTGTACCCACGGTTTCTACAAGCGTTGGTATGCTCAGCAAGACATCACTACATAACTACCTTTCACCACTTTCTGCATTACGGACAAGTGTAATTAATTACAACCACCATTCACATACAGTACAGCTTATTAATACAGATCATGCGTTACACAACCTTACATATCATGTGTTCTACATACCTTGTTGGAGTTTTGTTTTGTTTATTGTTTTGTCGTTTCCTTTTGTTTTCAGTACTTTCGGTAGTACGACGCTGTTTCAGTATGAACATACGGTTTAAATATCTTGAGAGTCATCCTTATATACGTCGATACCTGCAACATGTGAATTCATCCCGCCAATTGCTGTTCCTCAGTGAGTAATTACATGCATATCACCTGTGCATCTACTCCATTCGGAAATTACGCGTCGATACTGGGGTATAAGTGGATTCTCCACCTGGGCGTTGGCTATTTGCCCCACCTTCATGGAGATGGTCTGTATTGTGTTATGTTATGTGTAACTGCAACTGCTATGCATAGGGACAAGTATATTTTTAATTCATGTCACCCATGGATTGTGTGTGACAGGTGTAGTATTTGGTTCAACATGTGGGTGTACCTGTCCTGCCGACGGATGATAACGGAGTATTGCATTCAAAACTGTAACATGGCTGTTGTTTTCCTTTATACAACGCATGCAATTATGCATCTGCCTTTAATTGTGTCTCCCACGTGATATGTTGTGGTTATGTAGATGTCTTTGACTGACTGTATGTTTGTGCTGCTATTACGGTTTGTATTCCTTTATTATCTGCAGTGGGGGATATCGGTGGTTGTACGTAACGGATACGGTTTGTGGGCCTTGCATCTCTACATAAACAGTATAGTTGTCTGTGTGCTCCATCCCTACTTGGGGAGTTAACAGTTAATAGTCTTTTGTTATGGGATTGTAGGTTGGGCTGTTGTTAAGTGGTTTCGATATCGTCTGCAGGTGAGCTTGATGCATGTATACCTCCGTAACATATGTGGTATATCAGCGGCTATGTGTACGTGACAACTATCCCTTGTCTTTCTGTCCCAGATATTTGCAGTCATTGTTGTATATATAACATCAGGGTATGTTTGATTGACTTGTATTCTGAGGAAGTTGCATGGGCAACGAAAACGTGTTTGCTGTGAGACGTTAAATAAATTTTCTTCGTGCAGTTCGTTTCTGGACTAGTGTTGCTTTATTGGTTTTGTGCCTTATTGTGATTTTGGCATACTCCCCGTGGTTGTTTCCTGCTTGCTTGCTGCTTTTTTGCTGGTTTGGTTCATTTTGCAGCTTTGTTTGTTACTTGGTTTGTCATGGAGGCAAGCCTGGGAACTGCCTCTTCTGGTGCTTCCGGCGCTAGTGTGGAGGAGGGTGTATCGGCTATTCCAGCTGACACGCGCCAACTCACGGGCCAACTTACCTTGCTAGTTCAACTTCTTACACCACTCAGTCAAGGTTTACAGTCCGTTTTAGCTGAACAGCGTGAACTTCTTAAAGTGTTCAAACCACGTATGGCGGGTTCTTCATTACCAGGTATTTCAAAAGACACACCAAGCCATTCGGAAGTTATGGACAACGTAGATATCAGTAACTTTCTTAAAACCCCGGCTGTTTTTCGAGAAGCCAACGACAGTGTTTCCAACAGCCCTAGACATTCCCAGTCGGATTCTGTGGTTCATCCAGCTTCTACATTTTCCGAATGGGTTAAACATCAACCCGTTTTTCAGTTCAATGAAAATTATGAAAACCATAACACTGGTGGCATTTCCTTTGCGGACAATATGCAGACTCTTGAACACAAGTTATTCAGGTACAAGACATTGCAGTTAGATAATTTATATTTACATGAATGTCTTAAGAAACAGATTGTACCAAAGGGTCTGCGTGTACATAAGTTTCCTAATAATGTCACTTGTGGGAGTGATTTTCACTCTGAGTTAATTAAGATATTTGATGAATGTGGCTTTGGCATTGTCAGAGCCATTATTAAAAGAAATGACATTGAAATTAATGCTTTACAACTTGAAATTCTTAAACTCAATGAAAATGTTACTTCAGATTTAAAGTTTACCATTGATTTGGAAAAACGTAAATATTATGCACTTAGAACACACGTAGATCAACAGTGTAATACAGTGCTTAACAGAAAATATAGGAAGCTTAATAGAGATATTAGGGAATATCAGGAAGGCAGGCAGTACCCCAATCCACCTAATTCTAGGGGTGGTACATCATATCAGCCAGGGTATAGGGACACTATTAATACACGGAATATACAGTCCCCTGGACAGGAATTTTCCTCTCCCCCACCATTACATTAATTTGAAGACGAAACATATTCTGACCCTGATTTTTTACCCAGGAGATCAGAACGTCTTCGCCAGCAAGCCCACAAACAACAGGGTCAACAGCATTATCCAGCACCTCGCTCTCCACGGAATGCTGGGGGCAAAAACAGAGGGTGGAGAAGAGATTAGAATCAGGAATGGTAAAGCATGGGAACATTGAGGTTACAGAACTTGGCAATTTTTTTAAATATACACTTAATGGGTATCATATTTACAATTATAGTGATACAGTCATTAATGAACTTTGGTTCTCCTTATTTACAAAAGGCTTCAAGTTTGTACCCAGTAGAAATTATAACATGGTCAATACCATTCTTGATGTTAAACTGTTCATGCGTAAGCTTAATTTACAGCTTATTCTTGGATCTGATAATATGGCCCCCTGCCTTATGCTTAGAAAATCCAGCACCTATAATCCCCCGTTACATCCACAAATTAGCAATTTGGAAAATAGGATTGTTCACACGATACGGAGCCAAGTGGGCAGGTTTAAAAATCATTCTAATCTTACGCAGGCAGAGAATGCCCTCCTCACTGACTTAAGTTGTGATACATCCGTCCGGATAATGGAACCCGATAA
The DNA here is from genome assembly GCF_019279795.1 of Protopterus annectens. Classification (NCBI taxonomy): domain Eukaryota; kingdom Metazoa; phylum Chordata; order Ceratodontiformes; family Protopteridae; genus Protopterus; species Protopterus annectens. The sequence continues at coordinate 1,371,192,159 of NC_056747.1, read as the reverse complement.
AGGGGGTGGTACGGTCATCATGGATCAGATGATATACGAGGCAAAAATGCATGATTTATTAAATGATACCACCAAATACACTATTGTTTCTTTAAATGAGGTACACATGTCATACAAGAAGATTGATATGGCCATCAAGGATCTCCTGGATCAGGAGGTTATCGAGCAGGACCTTTACTCCTTTCTAAGTAATTTACATCCCAAAGTTCCCACCATCTTTGGAGTGCCTAAAATTCACAAAAATGCCATGGACCCTCCTTTGAGGCCTATTGTTGCTGCTCAGGTGTCTAAAACCCACAACCTCTCCAAATTTTTGGACTGGAAACTAAAACAGCTATGGGGCAAGCAGCAACATTTATTAAAAGATTCATGGGAATTTTTACGTGGGATCACTAGTGATTTGTTTAGATCTGACCTACTATTTGTTACTATAGACGTGGTAGATCTTTTCTCGGTTATCCCACCTAAAATAGGTTTGGCTTGGATGGGAGAGGCATTGTGGGCATGTGCAGGTGTTACCAACAATGATGTGGTTCTAGTCATGCCCTTATTGGAACTGGTGCTTAAATATAACTATGTGTATTTTGGTGGGGAATACTTTCAACAGACATCGGGTGTATCCATGGGGGCCAATTGTGCTCCGACCTATGCAGACATGATTTTGTCCATATGGGAAAATAAATTTGTTTTACAAAGCGAGTATTCTAAGTTTTGGATTCATTACACACGATTTCTAGATGATATTTGCATTTTCTGGACAGGACCGAGGCAATGTATAGAAGAATTTGTCAACTATCTGCATTCCACTACTGAATTTTTGAAATTTACGTATCAAATTTCAGTTCATGAGGTTAATTATCTAGATGTAACTCTTTATAAACATATTAATAGCGTTGGGTCCCGTGTATACAGAAAGCCTTCTTTTGCCAACAGCTACTTGCAGTATTCTAGCTCCCACCCCAAATTTCAAAAAAGGTCCATTGTCAAGGGGCAATTTGTTAGGGTCTCACGTATGACCTCGGACGACCAACAGTTTAGTATTGAATGTGAAAAACTGAGTTTGCTGTTTACCGATAGGGGATACCCCATACCTCTTATAAAATCAGTTTGGGAGGAGGTTAGTCAAGCCAGGGGTACTAGATTTTTTCCCATCTTGGGTAGGGGTCCTATTAATATATGCATGGAAAGTCTTCCTTCTATTTCCAATTTTACAAGTTCCAATTTGACATTTGTTACTGCTTTTAGCGAAGATGCAGGACATATTAGGTATATTATTCAGAAAGAAATGGAGACCTTTCAGGACTTTACAGATTTGAATAATCTTAAGGATATGGCATGTAACACTGTTTACAAAAGAGGACTTAATATTAAAAATCTTTTGGAACAAAACACTTATGCAAGTACTTCCAATCAACCCAGAAAGGGTACCTTTCATTGTGGGCATTGTAGACAGTGCAAACATATCATTAATCAGGAACACCTATATTTGGAAAGTAGAAATAGGAAGATCTATTCACAGAAATACCATAATTGTAATTCTGGAGGCTTAGTCTACCTGGCTGTCTGCAGGTCTGGCCAAGCATTTTATGTAGGCAAGACCGAAAGACAGCTTAAAAGACGTATATATGAACATCATTATGAGATTCAAAAACAAAGCAGTACAAATGCACTTTATAAGCACACACTGGTATGTCAATCAGCCTTTTTTATGTTTTATGTATTGGAATCAATACCAAAAAACCCTAGGGGAGGACATTGGGAAGCCAGGTTATCACATCGGGAGACATGCTGGCAGATACTTTTAGCTTCAAATAAGGCTCCGGGCCTTAATGACCTTATTTCCATCATGCCTTATTTGAAGCTTAAAGCAGACTTGTTGTAATTGAATATAAGGCATTTCAAAAGAATTGATGCATTTATAACATTTTAATAAAATTGTGTACAATATTGAGATTGAATTAATTATTATATAATACACATTTCATATACAATTAATGTCTACAAAAAAATTTTATTTGTTTTTATATTTTAAGACTAGGCACTGAGGAATCAATTTTATTTGTGTTTTAAATTGTTCTAAATTAATTCAGGGTACATTAAGTATATATGTCATGTTATTTATATAATATAATATATTATGATCAAAATACCTATGTCTTAGCAGTTTATAAAAATCTTTATTTATTGCTTTAAGAACTGATTGGCAATTAATTATTATATTAATCCATCAACTGTTGTATATATAACATCAGGGTATGTTTGATTGACTTGTATTCTGAGGAAGTTGCATGGGCAACGAAAACGTGTTTGCTGTGAGACGTTAAATAAATTTTCTTCGTGCAGTTCGTTTCTGGACTAGTGTTGCTTTATTGGTTTTGTGCCTTATTGTGATTTTGGCATACTCCCCGTGGCTGTTTCCTGCTTGCTTGCTGCTTTTTTGCTGGTTTGGTTCATCTCTACATAAACAGTATAGTTGTCTGTGTGCTCCATCCCTACTTGGGGAGTTAACAGTTAATAGTCTTTTGTTATGGGATTGTAGGTTGGGCTGTTGTTAAGTGGTTTCGATATCATCTGCAGGTGAGCTTAATGCATGTATACCTCCGTAACATATGTGGTATATCAGCGGCTATGTGTACGTGACAACTATCCCTTGTCTTTCTGTCCCAGATATTTGCAGTCATTGTGGTCATGTTGTTGGAATAGCCTGTTTGCCAGTGGTTGCCACATATTCAAATGGGAATTGATTGTTTGACACTTGTGGAACACACAGCGGTGTTTACGGGCCAACACTTGGCCACGGTCAGTACTGAGGTAGCACATACTTTTTCCGCCGATACATACCTATTGCTGTGTGACTTTGCCAACGTATCATATTGCATGTAACATATCAGTGTCGTACATACAGGCATGACTATTACATACGTCTTTTCCATTTCTTATGGGGAATATTCCTGTGCTACCATCTGGAACATATTCACTTTGTATCGTTCTATGTCAGGACACACCTAGCCAGGGTGGGGCTGTCACTACTACTCTGAGAGTAGTAGTGAACATATGCCTGAAGCTAGTTTACCATATGCCTACACCTAATATTCTGATCTGCCTCTAACTTGGCACCAACATACACATGTTGCAGACACACACACATTACACTCACACAGCGATGCACACGGCACCCTCAATGCACACGCGTAACATACTCACGCACTCACGAGGACAGTTGCACACAGTACCTCACGCGGGCCCGCGAACACCGCAGCGGTGACTACCTCTCCCTTCATATCATCATACTATTACACGCCGCATGTACTGTTACAGTACTGTGTTCTGTCGGTCTTTCGCCTCAAGGTTATGCATATCAGTATGTTACACGCCCATGGTTGGCGGTATCCTATTATTTTGAACCTCCCGGATGTTCAGATTGTCGTTGCACTATCTATACTATTTACAGATGTCGCTGGATACATCTCAGTCACCTTATATCCCTCTAATTCCCTTTCTTATCTGTATTATATATATGTGTATGTGTACATATTTATCTATATATATATATATATATATATATATATATATATATATATATATATATATATATATATATATACATATATATATATATATATATATATATATATATATATATATATACATATATATATATATATATATATATTTATATGTATACATCTTGCGGCGAACGTGGTAGGCACACAGCAACGCCATATGCTGTAGGACTCACGTACTGTTCAGGTGGTGGTGTTACATGTTCCACTGGCTTTTGGGTTTAGAGTGTTTGGGGGCTGCCTATGTAGGAGTCACACATAAGGCCACCCATACATTACAATTTACAGGTGGTCATGTTTGTGTGCCGTCCATTTCACTGTGTGTGCAGGTGGGGAGGTGTCACTCCATGGGGCCTACGCTGTCAGAGTATGTGCTATACATTTCCTCTTTGTCAAGGCGTAGGCATATTGGGTACGCCTCCATCTGCCTACTGGGGCTGACACAGTGTGTTCATGGTCTGGAACCCTCTGTGCCTGGACTGGCCTTGGCAATTGTGGTGGGCTTTGTGGCCCTTCACCATTATGTCCCTGCAGCAGCTGCTTCCGCAGGATCATATTATGTAGCATGGCACATACTATGAATATGTGGGAACATGTGCCTGGAGAGTACTGCAAGGCTCCACCAGATGTATCCAAGCACTGGAACCATGATTTCAGCATCCCAAACACACGCTCTATGATTATTCTGGTTTGTGCGTGTGCCTCATTATGGCATTCTTGCATGTGTGTGTGTGTGCATTTCTGATGGGAGTCATCATCCATGGCTCCAGTGCATAGCCAGCATCCCCCACGAGATGGCCTTGTGGGATGTCCCCCCTGACAAATACCTGATACAGCTGTGAGGCATGCCAGATATGGGAGTTGTGGTAGCTTCCAGGGCTGCCAGCACACACATCCATGATAATGCCCTGGGCATTGCACATGACGTGGCAATTGATGGAGGGGAATCCCTTATGCTTATGTAGCTCTACCCTGCTCACCAGGTGGTGACTTGATTTGTATGTATGTACAGTCTATCACACCCAGTACCGGTATTGTGCCACACGGTGAAGTGGCGACATTGCCAGCCAAATCCTCCTGAGATCTGGGGAAGTATATATGCTCATTGGCATGTGGAAATGGCATCCAGGAACTGGTGTAGTACCCCGGATGCTGATGCTCGTGAGATGCCCATTATATCTCCAGTTGGCCTTTGAAAGGTACCTGTGTCCAGTATTCGCAGTTTACACATACCTTTGTGTCCACTGGGATGGGTTCCTCTGTTGTTTCTTGTTCTCAGGCGTGGCTGGCACAGCCCACTATTTGCTGTAACATGTCCCTGTCCACCCTGTAACGCTTCTACTATCTCCAGGTCATGTAGCCCCTGGTAGGTTACGCTGGTCTGAACACTCTCCTTCTCCTCCAAGGCCTGCGGTGGTTGTCGGCATCCTCCTCCACAACACCGCCTGTCTCTAACACATGCTGATGGATCACGGCTATGGCAGCACCCAACATGTACATTTTAAAAGTTCCCTGTGTTTACACCTATGGTGCGGTGTTTGGGAATACACGGCTGTGTGTTGGGTGCATTCACACTTTATACTATTGTGCTGTGCACACCGATGATGTCATAGGTGTGTTTGTATGGTCAGATCTAAGGGTTATCTTCGCGGTTTTACCGATGGAGCTACAATGGTGTTGCCTTTGGTGTTGAATTACTCTTGCCTGCCATGGATTACCTTTCGACCTTCCCTTACTATTTCTGCACGTTGCACCTACCATTTTCTGGCATGCATCCTGCAGAGCACTGTCATTTGTACTTTCATGGACATGGCATATGTGTTTTGTGTGCTACTGCCGTTGTGCTGCCAGTCTGCTTTGCTCTGCTGTGTCAGGTATTCTATATTTGCAATCTGCTACCTCCCCTACTTTCTTTGCATTCATATGCCTCCCCTATCCCGTTTTGCAGGTTTCTGCATGCAGAGTTGTCAGCTGCCGTCGATTGACCTTCGTGGGTTGATTAGTGTTGATTGCTCATTAGTACTCCAATTATACTTCTTCCGCATTTCCTTATATTCTTCACATCACCTTCCTGTTTCCGATATTGTTTGCGGGCGCAAGGCCACATTACTAGGTTTCGAATGTTGTCATCCTCGCATTACATTACGCACTTTTGCGCGCATTGTGTGCTCTCAGCTAAAATATTACCACACACCCTGGTCCTGCAGCTTTGATTAACGATGTACAGTCCAGGTTTGCTGTGCTCCAATGTGCTTACTGCTACGGTGGCACACCCTCTGCAGATGTCATGTATTCCCTCTGAGCCACTCCGGTGTTTTACCACTGCTACCGTATGGTACAACCTTATTCTCGGGACATTTACATTCAGTATTATCTGCCTCATTTGCATGGCATTGACTACTAATTCATAGTTACCACGCCGAAGACTGCTGCGAGTCCTTGGCAACCCTTGCACCGCGAAGTTGTATGCTCCATGCATACCATGGTGTATTATGCAGTGAACCTGATGTCTATTACGATGCGATTTTACAACATTGTTATATTATTTCATTATGTTGCACCTTCCGCACACATGTCCTGCGGTTCTGATGTGAGTTACTGTGGACATGACAGTTAAGTTGTTATTTACGTGTTGTGCATCTTTTCTTTTGCCATTGTCTGTGTATTTCGCCATTGGCATATGTTAACAGTGTGATACCTGGGTCTGACACTCTTCCATTACTCCGATGTTATAGTTTGGGAAAATGTAAACCATTTTTGGTTTACATTGCCGGGCTTATGCTATGCCTGCACCACTTCAGAATCGCTATATGCCTTCATTTGCATGGTGACACACTGCACATAGGGTGAGTAGCATACCTACGCTGGGGGCTGCGCAGATCTGGCGTACACCGGTAGTGCACGTGGAATTGGATCGTACCTGAATCGCTCAGCGGCCATATTTGGCATTATAACGCCTATGCTATGCGTGCACCTGGTGCAAGGTTCATGAATCCCGGGGATAGTGTTAGTAATCTGCAATTTCTTTAAATGGGATAGAAAATCCCAAAAGTCCTTACATATATAATTAAATTTTAAGTCCTTCCTTAAGATGTAAGTCAACTAATTTGGCCATAAAAATAGTTTTGGATCATTACCCATCAACGATAGGCCTAAAAGGAGGTTGACGTAAATCTTTGTGGATTTTTGGAATCCCAGAGATACTTGCAATAACTGGATAGTCATTTTCATATA
>NC_056747.1:1371147828-1371184862 GCF_019279795.1 Protopterus annectens | reverse complement strand
CCACACTGCATGGGCTGTACTTCTGTGTTACATCCACAAACCTAACACACACCATGCTGTGGAACATAGGTCCTGTGTACATCCCGCAGGGACACACAGTAGCACTGTTCATGTGATACCTCCCTTGCTGTTTGGGTGACACATGTAGTCCTGGTATCACCACAGCAGCTGTACTGTGTAGAGGTGCAGTTGACTCCTGCCTTTGCTGTTCACAGGACACTACCATGGAGAGATGACACTACTGTGTACACTGCACATGTGCTTACACATGGACTTGCCAGACTGCATTGTAGCCCACTGTGCACCTGTGCAGCTACTACATGTCCTTTGTGCATGGTTACTTGGTGTCCCTTCCATTTAGAGTAGCTATCATGCTACTATTATGTCCCATACCTACAGGCCATATGTATCCTGTTATTGTACATACCAATAGGCGGTACCTGTGTTATGCATGATATGCCTGTGATACTGTGTAGGATATCTGTCATATCTACCTAGACAACTATACATTACACATATTTCACATAGTATCCCCTAATGCAGAGCATACTTGCACGTCGGCCACACCTTACATATGTCATCAACGGTATATGCTCATACACATGCATGCTGTGACAGACAGTATACATACATGTACTATCCCCTGCTATGGCACTTCCTTGTTGGACATCCACTGCCAGCAACAGCGTGTGGTATGGCATTGTTCTCTTTAATGCCCTCCTGTAGCATCCCTTGTGGTGTCTCTGCTGTGTACATGATGTCCCACTGCTGTACACACGGTTTCTACAAGCGTTGGTATGCTCAGCAAGACATCACTACATAACTACCTTTCACCACTTTCTGCATTACGGACAAGTGTAATTAATTACAACCACCATTCACATACAGTACAGCTTATTAATACAGATCATGCGTTACACAACCTTACATATTTTGTGTTCTACATACCTTGTTGGTGTTTCATTTCGTTTATTGTTTTGTCGTTTCCTTTTGTTTTCAGTACTTTCGGTAGTACGACGCTGTTTCAGTATGAGCATACGGTTTGAATATCTTGAGAGTCATCCTTATATACGTCGATACCTGCAACATGTGAATTCATCCCGCCAATTGCTGTTCCTCAGTGAGTAATTACGTGCATATCACCTGTGCATCTACTCATTCGGAAATTACGCGTCAATACTGGGGTATAATTGGATTCTCCACCTGGGCATTGGCTATTTGCCCTACCTTCATGGAGATGGTCTGTATTGTGTTATGTTATGTGTAACTGCAACTGTTATGCATAGGGACAAGTATATTTTGAATTCATGTCACCCGTGGATTGTGTGTGACAGGTGTAGTATTTGGTTCGACATGTGGGTGTACCTGTCCTGCCGACGAATGATAATGGAGTATTGCATTCAAAACTGTAACATGGCTGTTTTTTTCCTTTATACGACGCATGCAATTATGCATCCACCTTTAATTGTGTCTCCCACGCGATATGTTGTGGTTATGCAGATGTCATTGACTAACTGTATGTTTGTGCTGCTATTATGGTTTGTATTCCTTTATTATCTACAGTGGGGGATATCGGTGGTTGTACGTAACGGATACGGTTTGTGGGCCTTGCATCTCTACATAAACAGTATAGTTGTCTGTGTGCTCCATCCCTACTTGGAGAGTTAACAGTTAATAGTCTTTTGTTATGTGATTGTAGCTTGGGCTGTTGTTAAGTGGTTTCGATATCGTCTGCAGGTGAGCTTGATGCATGTATACCTCCGTAACATATGTGGTATATCATCGGCTATGTGTACGTGACAACTATCCCTTGTCTTTCTGTCCCAGATATTTGCAGTCATTGTGGTCATGTTGTTGGAATAGCCTGTTTGCCAGTGGTTGCCACATATTCAAATGGGAATTGATTGTTTGACACTTGTGGAACACACAGCGGTGTTTATGGGCCAACACATGGCGACGGTCAGTACTGAGGTAGCACATACTATTTTCCGCGATACATACCTATTGCTGGAACATATTCACTTTGTATCATTCTATGTCAGGACACACCTAGCCAGGGTGGGGCTGTCACTACTACTCTGGGACTAGTAGTGAACATATGCCTGAGGCTAGTTTACCGTATGCCTACACCTAATATTCTGATCTGCCTCTAACTTGGCACCAACATACACATGTTGCAGACCCACACACATTACACTCACACAGCGACGCACACGCGGCACCCTCAACGCACACGTACACATACTACAGCACTCACGGGGACGGTTGCACACAGTACCTACATGGACCGCAGCACCGGCAGCGGTGACTACCTCTCCCTTCATATCATCATACTATTACACGCGCATGTACTATTACAGTACTGTGTTCTGTCGGTCTTTCAGCCTCGCGGTTATGCATATCAGTATGTTACACGTTCCATGGTTGGCGGTATCCTATTATTTTGAACCTCCCGGATGTTCAGATTGTCGTTGCACTATCTATACTATTTGCAGATATCGCTGGATACATCTCAGTCACCTTATATCCCTCTAATTCCCTTTCTTATCTGTATTATATATATGTATATGTGTACATATTTATCTCTCTATATATATATATATATATATATATATATATATATATATATAAATATATATATATATATATATATATATATATATATATATATATATACATATATATATATATATACATATATATATATTTATATGTATACATCTTGCGGCGAAAGTGGCAGGCACACAGCAACGCCATATGCTGTAGGACTCACGTACTGTTCAGGTGTTGGCGTTACATGTTCCATTGGCTGTTGGGTTTACAGTGTTTGGGGGCTGCCTATGTAGGAGTCACACATAAGGCCACCCATACATTACAATTTACAGGTGGTCATGTTTGTGTGCCGTCCATTTCACTGTGTGTGCAGGTGGGGAGGTGTCAGTCCATGGGGCCTACGCTGTCAGAGTATGTGCTATACGTTCCCTCTTTGCCAAGGCGTAGGCATATTGGGTACGCCTCCATCTGCCTACTGGGGCTGGCACAGTGTGTTCATGGTCTGGAACCCTCTGTGCCTGGACTGGCCTTGGCAATTGTGGTGGGCTTTGTGGCCCTTCACCATTATGTCCCTGCAGCAGCTGCTTCCGCAGGATCATATTATGTAGCATGGCACATACTATGAATATGTGGGCACATGTGCCTGGAGAGTACTGCAAGGCTCCACCATATGTATCCAAGCACCGGAACCATGATTTCAGCATCCCGAACACACACTCTATGATTATTCTGGTTTGTGCGTGTGCCTCATTATGGCGTTCTTGCATGTGTGTGTGTGCATTTCTGATGGGAGTCATCATCCACGGCTCCAGTGCATAGCCAGCATCCCCCACGAGATGGCCATGTGCGATGTCCCCCCTGACAAATATCTGATACAGCTGTGAGGCATGCCAGATATGGGAGTCGTGATAGCTTCCAGGGCTGCCAGCACACACATCCATGATAATGCCCTGGGCATTGCACATGACCTGGCAATTGATGGAGTGGAATCCCTTGCGGTTTATGTAGCGTCTACCCTGCTCACCAGTTGGTGACTTGATTTGTATGTGCGTACAGTCTATCGCACCCAGTACCTGTGGGTATTGTGCCACACGGTGGAAGTGGCGCATATTGCTAGCCAAATCCTCCTGAGATCTGGGGAAGTATATATGCTCATTGGCATGTGGTAACATGGCATCCAGGAACTGGTGTAGTACCCTGGATGCTGATGCCTGTGAGATGCCCATTATATCTCCAGTTGGCCTTTGAAAGGTACCTGTGGCCAGTATTCGCAAGCTTACACATACCTTTGTGTCCACTGGGATGGGTTCCCCTCTGTTGTTTCTTGTTCTCAGGCGTGGCCGGCACAGCTCCACTATTTGCTGTAACATGTCCCTGTCCACCCTGTAACGCTCTACTATCTCCAGGTCATGTAGCCCCTGGTAGGTTACCTCTGGTCTGAACACTCTGCTTCTCCTCCGAAGCCTGCGGTGGTTGTCGGCATCCTCCTCCACAACACCGCCTGTCTCTAACACATGCTGATGGATCACAGCTATGGCAGCACCCAACATGTACATTTTAAAAGTTCCCCATGTGTTTACACCTATGGTGCGGTGTTTGGGAATACACGGCTGTGTGTTGTGTGCATTCACACTTTATACTATTGTGCTGTGCACCGATGATGTCATAGGGTGTGTTTGTACGGCCGTATCTGGGTTATCTTCTGTGTTTTACCGATGGAACTACGGTGTTGCCTTTGGTGTTGAATTACTCTTGCCTGCCATGGATTACCTTTCGACCTTCCCTTACTATTTCTGCACGTTGCACCTACCATTTTCTGGCATGTATCCTGCAGAGCACTGTCATTTGTACTTTCATGGACATGGCATATCATGCGTTTTGTGTGCTACTGCCGTTGTGCTGCCAGTCTGCTTTGCTCTGCTGTGTCAGGTCTTCTATCTTTGAAATCTGCTACCTCCCCTACTTTCTTTGCATTCATATGCCTCCCCTATCCCATTTTGCAGGTTTCTGCATGCAGAGTTGTCAGCTGCCGTCGATTGGCCTTCGTGGGTTGATTAGTGTTGATTGCTCATTAGTACTCCAATTACACTTCTTCCACATTTCCTTATATTCTTCACTTCACCTTCCTGTTTCCGATATTGTTTGCGGGGCGTGCGTCACATTACTAGGTTTCGGGAACGTTGTCATCCTCGTACACATGCACTTTTGCGCGCATTGTGTGCTCTCAGCTAAACTATTACCCCACACCCCGGTCCTGCAGCTTTGATTAGCGATGTACAGCCCAGGTTTGCTGTGCTCCAATGTGCTTACTGCTACGGTGGCACACCCCTCTGCAGATGTCATGTATTCCCTCTGAGCCACTCCTCGGTGTTTTACCGCTGCGCCGTATGGTACAACCTTACTCTGGCGGGACATTTGCGATTCAGTATTATCTGCCTCATTTGCATGGCATTGACTACTAATTCATAGTTACCACGCCGAAGACTGCCGCGAGTCCTTGGCAACCCTTGCACCGTGGTTGTGGCGTTCCATGCATACCATGGTGTATTATGCTGTGAACCTGATGTCTATTACGATGCTATTTTATAACATTGTTATATTATTTCATTATGTTGCACCTTCCGCACACATGTCCTGCGGTTCTGATGTGAGTTACTGTGGACATGACATTTAAGTTGTTATTTACGTGTTGTGCATCTTTTCTTTTGCCATTGTCTGTGTATTTCGCCATTGGCATATGTTACCAGTGTGATACCTGGGTCTGACACTCTTCCATTACTCCGATGTTATGTTTGGGAAAATGTAAACCGTTTTTTTTGGTTTACATTGCCGTGGGCTTATGCTATGCCTGCACCACTTCGTGAATTGCTATATGCCTTCATTTGCATGGTGACACACTGCACATAGGGTGATTAGCATACCTATGCCGGGGGCTGCGCAGATCTGGCGTACGCCGGTAGTGCACGTGGAATTGGATCGTACCTGAATCGCTCGGCGGCCATATTTGGCGTTATAACGCCTACGCTATGCGTGCACCTGGCGCAAGGTTCATGAATCCCCATGACACTTTCATTCACTCCCGCACACAAACACACATACACACTGCTCATTATATGATGACAACTGTGCCATGCCCCCAGCACTCTGTTACTTTGGGTTTCCTGTGTCTTATGCACAGTGTGATCACTTTATTCATGGTATAGTACTGCATTTATCATTTTTAATGTCTATGTAATGCTTATTCTGGCTTATATATATATATATATATATATATATATATATATATATATATATCTGGGTCTACTTTAGATGCCTGAACTTCCAATTTACCGACACCCACTTTACCGAGACTAAATGTCCGAAATATGTGTTTACCGACTATCACATGCCCGACACCATGAGTGCATTATAATCATTATAAGCATAATTTGCGGCACATAGATATAAAATGACAATATCCCTTTAGGAATTCACTCGTATGGTAACACGTAATCATGGCGGACATCTCGGAAGTTGGACCAGGAATTGTGGGAAACATTTACAAAGTGATTCTGTCATAAAGGAGTAAAGAAATGATACAACTTGAGGGCTATTTGTACCATTTAGAACACAGCCGAGGAAGCAAACGGTACTGGGGATGCAAGGAAAAGAAGTCCTGGAAAAGCAAAGGCAGAGCTGTTACTGTATTAGTTACTGAAGGTGAGCAACTATTAAAATCTGTCCCACATCAGCATTCTGCTAATCCAGCTGAGGTAGAATGCTATGCGCTTTGCAATGACATAAAAGTAAGGGCTAAGTACAGCAGGGACAACCCATATTCAATAGTTGATGTGGCAATGGCATCAACATCACTACAAGCAGTACAAACTATACCAAGTAGAAAGGCACTCTTGCAAAGTATCAGTAGGGTATGAAGGCGAGAGAATATACCAGAGTGATGCCATGAGATAACTTTAATGAGCATAAGTTGTAGTGACTACCCTTTAAAGTCGGATTCCTTTATTTCCAAGCGTATGGCTGATAAAAGCACTGACAGTGTAGTATACGCGTTTACTACAGTGAATAATTTATATGATATGAGTACTGCTTCCATTTGGTTAATGGATAGAACCTTTTTTAATAAAGGAGTAACCTGTCGACAACTGTACAGCATTCATGGACTAGTCAAATGCGGTACATACAATAAAGCTGTACCATTGTTTTACAACTTGATGAGTAGGAAATCTCTTAGGTGTTACAATTTCCTATGGCACTGTGTCTTTTATTTACTAAACACAAATGGTTTCCAAGTTAACGTCCACTTCATCCTATGTGATTTTGAAGTTGCTGCACTAAAGAGTATTAGGCTTAATGTTACAGGAGCTAAATTAAAGGTTGTCTGTTCCATTTGGGACAGAATATCTGGTGAAAGGTCCAGTCTGGGATTAGCAGCAATGTGTAATACAGATATGTCATTTCAATTGAGTGTAAAATCTCTAGTGGCATTAGCGTTTTTGCAAGAATCTGAGGTAGTGTCTACATTTGAAGAATTGAAAGTATCTTTTCCAGTTGAAGGGAGAGAATTGTTGAAATATATTTCTGATTGGTACATTCACGGCAGACTGCGTAAATTTACAACTAGAATGTCAAGCTCAGTTAGATTTCCACCTCTGTTTCCGATTCCATTCTGGAACGTGTTTGAACTCAATGAACTGCATTTGCCATGAACCCAGAATTCTGTCAAAGCATGGCATAGGTGTGTAAAATGTTTGTTAGGATCCTGAGCAATTGATTTAAATACGCTTATGCATGCTTTGTCTAGAGAGCAAGACAGAGTACATGAATTATGGGTTTGAATGGCAACTGGTTTTCCTCCGTCCCCTAAAAAACAGAAATTATTACAGCGGCATGAGCAATTTGTGACTGTGCTGAACAGTAGAGAGGAATACAGTGCCGTGCAGTTTGTAAATAGCATTTCTAGGTTGTTAAAGATGTGATATGTTTTTCATTGCTAATCTGTATATGATCCACGTTTGTTGACTGAATTGCTAAGGAGGAGAAATTAGCAGAGCAATCCGAAATATTATTTTGTGTATTTGGAAGTACTTATTATAACAAAATGGAAGCGTTTATGGAAGTGTTTTACTTTACGTTGAGATGAGAATTACGGAATGTTCCTTTCATCTGCAAACAGCAGTTACTTTCTGTTGGATTGCTAAACAAATATTTGCAGGAAAGTATTATTTTGCTGATAACACTAAGTAAATCAGGCTTCTTTGTGGATATGGCATGTTGTTGTGAAGGGTGTTTACTGGCTCATATGGTATTACTTTCCATATGGGATTGTTGTTATGAAAGCGCACTAGTTTAGTGAACGTCGGTGAAGTGCACGCCGGGCTATTGGGTACTCGGGCAACTGATTTGTCGGTCATTTGGGGTCAGTAAAGTAAGTGTCAGTAAATTGGATGTTTGGGCATCTGAAGTAGACCCATATATGGGTGTACTTTAGGTGCCCGAACGTCCAATTTACAGACACCCACTTTACCGAGACTAAATGTCCAAAATATGTGTTTACCGACAATTCATATTACCGACTATCACATGCCCGACATCTATAATCATTATAAGCATAATTTGCAGCACATAGATATAAAATGACAATATCCCTTTAGGAATTCATGTATGGTAACACGTAATCATGGCGGACATCTCAGAAGTTGGACCAGGAATTATGGGAAACATTTACAAAGTGATTCTGTCGCAAAGGAGTAAAGAAATGCTAAAACTTGAGGGCTATTTGTACCATTTAGAACGCAGTCAAGGAAACAAACGGTACTGGGGATGTAAGGAAAAGAAGTCCAGGAAATGCAAAGGCAGAGTTGTTACTGTATTAGTTACTAAAGGTGAGCAACTATTAAAATCTGTCTCACATCAGCATTCTGCTAATCCAGCTGAGGTAGAACGCTATGCACTTTGCAATGACATAAAAGTAAGGGCTAAGTACAGCAGGGACAACCCATGTTCAATAGTTGATGTGGCAATGGCATCAACATCACTACAAGCAGTACAAACTATACCAAGTTGAAAGGCACTCTTGCAAAGTATCGATAGAGTACGAAGGTGAGAGAATATGCCAGAGCGATGCCATGAGATAACTTTAATGAGCATAAATTGTAGTGACTACCCTTTAAAGTCGGGATCCTTTATTTCCAAGCGTATGGCTGATAAAAGCACTGACAGCGTAGTATACGTGTTTACTACAGTGAATAATTTATATGATATGAGTACTGCTTCCATTTGGTTAATGGATGGAACCTTTTTTAATAAAGGAGTAACCTGTCGACAACTGTACAGCATTCATGGACTAGTTAAATGCGGTACTTAAAATACAGCTGTACCATTGTTTTATGCCTTGATGAGTAGGAAATCTCTTAGGTGTTACAATTTCCTATGGCACTGTGTCTTTTATTTACTAAGCACAAATGGTTTCCAAGTTAACGTCTACTTCATCCTATATGATTTTGAAGTTACTGCACTAAAGAGTATTAGGCTTAATGTTACAGGAGCTAAAAGTAAAGGTTGTCTGTTCCATTTTGGACAGAATATCTGGCAAAAGGTCCAGTCTTTGGGATTAGCAGCAATGTATAATACAGATATGTCATTTCAATTGAGTGTAAAATCTCTAGTGGCATTAGCGTTTTTGCAAGAATCTGAGGTAGTGTCTACATTTGAAGAATTGAAAGTATCTTTTCCAGTTGAAGGGCGAGAATTGTTGAAATATTTTTCTGATTGGTACATTCATGGCAGACCGTGTAAATTTACAACTAGAATGTCAATTTCAGTTAGATTTTCACCTCTATTTCTGATTCCATTCTGGAACGTGTTTGAACTCAATGAACTACAGTGGTGGCTAGTGACGTCAAATTAAAGGGGGGCTGCAGAAGACAGCTGAATGCGGGGGGCCAATGGGAAGGGAAGTGGTCAACTAGAAAGGGTGGAGCTATGCTCAAAATCACAACAATTGAAACTTTAATTAAATATGCTTCCGTGGGTGCCAAACTGTCATTTACAAGAGTCCAATCAAGACAAAATGAAATACAGAAGAAAAAAATATTTCAGTGCATTGGCTACATGACAACTTAATATCTAGATGGAAACACAAAGGTTTTGCGGCATGAAAAAATAAATTACTTTTTAAATACATTACTGGAATGCCAGTCAAAATCAAGTATAAAAAAACAAGCAACACTCAACTCAAACCACTTCTCCTTGCACTGCAGTCCTAATTGTAATTTATATTCAGCTTTATAAAATGACCAAGTAACATGCGGAAAGTAGCAATCTCTGTGATACCCCCACTTGTAAAAATGTTTCTTTTCCAAAAAGGACCTGCTGCCTGACAACTATCTACTTGTTTCATGAGGAAGACATGATCAAAGTAAAGAATGAACAGCAAACAAGAAACAAGCTCAAGATAAATTGCTTAAAGGATTGCTGCACAGGATATGGACCACACATGATAGATTGGCATTCTGTTTAGTTTATGGGTAAAGACTGCAAAGATGACTGCAAGTCTCCAACAAATGTAATGAGCTTCTGAAAATACTGTAATCCTGTCATTTATTACAAATACTGTCATATGCATTTCAATACTTAAGGCTTATACATTATCTAGTTATGTAAGTATTCTCTGCATGACAACAACAAAAAGGCTTTCAATGTTGATAATTCTTTAACAGTATGCTTATTAAAGCTTACTTGCATTTTACAGTCTCTGACAAACTTACCTGATGGTCATTAAAGCATTGCTACTTAAACACAGAGCAACAGGGCACTGCGACAGCATGCATTTTCTGAATAAGAAGAAGCATAAATCAACAGTATAAAAATATGACAGAAAACCAGAACATTCTGCAAAATCAAGGACAGATAAAAAGCCACGGTTGTACTTGTAGTCTACCTTGGATGGGGGAATTCTCTGCACACTTACACTGCATAACTGCTCCTTGCCTTGCTTGGACACATCCAGAGCCACTACATGGGGGAGTGGGGTGCAACAAGTATGTCTCAATATGAAATGTCTCTGGCTGACGGTGATGGCTATGACACTCACACCTCTTAACCTCAGAGCAAGAAATCTGGACAAAGCTATACATAGAAGTGGGACACAGGCCCAAAAATAAGAACAATTTTTAAATATTGCTCTTATAAACTTAGAAAGATAATAGAATAGTAGTAGATCTTGCATTAGTATGAATTTTCTGAAGGGTATGAAATCTGAAACTCAAATGTCTGCCATTATTTTCTAACTTCAATCTTTAATGATTTGCCACTAGTTTGCCAGAAAACCACAATTTTATGAAAAACAGACCAAAAATGTGATGCAAAAATATAAAATTGCCACACAATACAGCTGGGAACCTGTCAAAGAAGGGACGCCTTTTTAATATTAGTACTGTTAACTTGAGCAGCTGACAAAATAAGAGCATCTACATGCATTTCTGAAATAAAAGTAATCTATAACTCTGATCATTACAGTTATTTATAATTGTAAACCCTCCACATTTCCTTCCAAAATTGCCATTTTGCGGAGGAATTATTAGGAGGAGAGCAACATTTTGAGCCAAAATTGGGGCCAGTTGAGAGGTTTGGATATTCCTAATTCTATAAAGTGATTTGCACATACCTCCCAACCTCTTAATGCAGGAAATCTGGACAAGGCCAAATATATTGGGGAACATACAAGCAGTACTAAAAATTGCTCTTGTATAAACTTGGGAACGAACAAACAGTATTAAAAATTGCTCTTGTATAAACTTAAGACAGTTAATAGAATAACAGATCTTGCATTAGCATGAATTTTTCTGAAGATTAGGATGTCTGAAACTCAATGTCTGTCATTATTTAGTGACTTCATTCCTAAATGATTTGCCAGAAAACCACAAATATTATGAGGAACAAACCATAAATAAGCAAAAGTCTATTCATTCTGTAAAAATTTGGACAGTTGTGAGGTATAGTTCAGCCGGGGCTGTTGAGTTTGCCGCCCTCCCCCCTAACAAAATCATGGCCGAATGGAGCCTCCCCCCTGCAGCCATTCCAGTGTCCCATTCCTTGCATATTTCACCCCATTTAATATAAACACTGTAATGTGCATACTTCTTTACTTCTGCAATGATCTGGATTTCATTTCAAAGTTTTATTTTGCATTTTACAGCACAAACACTAATAGATATCTGCTAAACAAAGCAATGCAGTCTCATAATGAAATATACTTAGCATTAAAACTTCTCTGTCCTTGAAACTCACATTTATTGAAACAGCATTGAAACCCACATTCAAAGAAAATACATTTTGCCAGTGGCAGATAAAGATTAACTTTGGGCTCTTTTTAAATCATAGGCCCCTTCAACATGAAACATACACATGCTCTTTGATACACCTTACTGATTTATTAAATTATATTCCTTGTACAATACAGTACTGTTAGAGGGCATTTTAAATCTATTGTTTTGAACATTTTTCCAGTAAACAGTGAAACAAAATGCATGCACCAATAATGACAAAACTGCCTAATTCAGAACATTTCCATAATAAAAGTCTACTCAAATTTCTACAGTCCACCAGTATCAGTAAATATGCACAATCTCTGAAGAAGTAAAAGTCACCTAAATAATTCCACATTAAAGAAATCTGTAACCAATGAAGAGGTTGCTGCTAGCAAACAACTTTGTGTCATTGTTTCATCTACAAATAAAGTACCTGTTTCCCTTGAGGAATAAATTGCCTATGCTGCATTAAAACATAAGCTAGTAATATTGCAATAAGGAATGAATGGCAAACTGATAACAGGTTCATAGTTACTAGGTATCTTTGCCAAAAAGGGCTGCAGCATCTACCCCCTTTACAACACAGTACAGTATCAGCAATGCATTTACCTACTGTGGGAGTAGAACCCACAGCCTTCTGCATCAAAAGCAAGTACACTACCTGTTGTGCTATTAACAATGCAAGCAGACTCAGCATAAGCAGCATTAAACTTTCATTCCCCTGCAGCTCTCAGCTCCTTGTAAAATCTACTTGACACTCAGCTGTATCTCTGAACTTTGCAGCACAAGAAATCTGGAAAAAGCCAAAATTTATTGGGGGGGACAAAAGCCCAAAAACCAGGGACAAATTTTAACCATTGCTTGTATAATGTTGGAAAGTTGCTAGAATAAAATGCTGTGTTACCACCATACATTTCACTGCCAAGTCTTAAACCCAGGGGACCCTGTGCAAAACAGTCAGAGCAACATACCGCTATGTCAAATCAGCTGTTTTGTGAAAGAGAGGAAGACTGAAACTTAAATGGCTACCATTTATTGAATTCAGTTCATCATAGCTGCCAACCTCTTAGCACAAAACACCTGAACAAAGCCAATAATGGGGGAATACAGACCCCAAACATATTCATGGAATTCATTTCTCACCATAGCTCTCAACCTCTTAGCAAAAAACATGTGGACAAGCCAGTAATGGGGGAATACAGCCCCCAAACATATTCATAGAATTCAGTTATCACCATAGCTCTCAACCTCTTAGCAAAAAACACGTGAACAAGCCAGTAATGGGGGAATACAGCCCCCAAACATATTCAGTGAATTTAAGGAAACGTTTCAAATTTCAAAACACTAAAACTCCAAAGAACCAGGCAAATGACCTTGAACAGCTCCAGAAAACAAACCCACTCTTCAAATAACTTTTTTTAGCGCTTTCATCCACCTTTATTTACGTGAACTTCCTCAGAAATGATGAACATAGAAAAACTGTTGTTTAAATACAATTATTACAGGAAATGATGTCATTTAATGAAAAATAAATCTTTTTAAATCTTTTTAAATATCAGTAACATTTAGTATATCATAAATTCAATAATCCCCTTATATCCATGGTTATCAAGAAAACTTTTTTTAAAAATGTATATATAAAATACTTAAAAAATCTATGTGGAAATTTAACAGATCGCCACTAAAGTTATACATATATGTAGTGACTATCTATATATTAAAAAAACATTTTAAATTTATAACTTCATTTAATCCTGGTGTTTGGTCAGCTCCAAACACCAGTTGCCAGAAAGATTCCTTACATTCTAAAGTGTTGTTTAAATCTCCTGAAAAAAGTCCTTTCCTAACAGTGTCCAAAATGAAAAATTTGAACTTTTTAAAGTCTTTACATATAATCGCATGCCTGGCCAATGCATTATTTTTATCTTTTTTTCTTATGGCCAAAGCATGCTCGTATACTCTATGCTTAAAAATTCTTTTGTTTTTTCCAATGTAATAATTCTTACATGTGCCACAGGTTGCCAAATAAACTACTAATTCGCTATTACAGTTATAATACTCCCTAGCCCAAAATGTGTAGTTTAAATGCTCCACTGTTACAAAGGAAGAATTACTCATGTACCTACATTGCTTACAACTGGTACAATCAAAGGTACCTTTTTTGTTAGTACAACTCCTTTCTGAATTCTTGTTGTCATCTTTACCTGATTCTAAAAGGTGTTTTAAATTAGTGATTTTCTTGTATGTGAATTTAGGTTTGTGTCCTATAATGGAAACCAAGTCCCTATTTCCCATAATGACTTTCCAATTATTCTCAATAATAGATTTAATATTCCACATTTCATTTACTATAGGCAGTGGAAAAGCTGTCAAAAACTCTTTAACCTGCTTGTCATTGTGAGTACCATCAGTACACACTAACACCTCCTCAGAATATAAAATAGGTTTTGCCACTCCTTTTCTGAGAGGCAACACTTCACATTCTATTTTGTCTATAAACTTCTTTGCGTAGCCCCTATTTGTGAAAAGGGATCTTAAAAGTGACAATTCTCTCTGGAAAATGTTTTCGTCAGACGTAAGTCTACTTAACCTAATTATCTGACCCTTAATAACCCCTCTTTTCATATGCACAGGGTGTAGACTGTCTTTGTGTAAATAACTATTAGCAAAATATGGTTTTCTATATATTTTGCTACTAAAAGTTTTTGACTCGTCGTCTATACTAAGGGTCAGATCTAAAAAGGTGATGTTTTTACCAAAGTCACCTAATTTAAAAACCAAAAAGTTAGTAGTCTGATTCAAGTGTTGTACCAATTCCATAAATTCTTTGTATTCTCCCTTCCATAAAAACAACAAATCATCTATGTATCTACGATACATAGAGACCTTGTTGAATAACGGGTGTGTCTTCAGAAATTTTGTTTCCCAGTTGGCCATTACAATATTTGCGAAAGACGGAGCTACTCTTGACCCCATAGCTACTCCCAACTCCTGTTTATATATGTTGTCATTAAATTTGAAGAAGTTGTTGTCTAAAATTAACTCCATTAAAGTACAAAGTGAAGTCACTTTAGTACCTGAAAAATCAGTGTATTTGTTTAAATATTCTCTCATGAAATCAATACCGACTTCCTGGTCAATACTGGTGTATAGATTTTTCACATCTAAACTATCAAAAAATAGGTCTTCTTCACAAATTTTGATCTCCCTTAATATTTCTAAAAGGTTCCATGAATCTTTAATAAAAAATTCAGACCTCTGAACTATGGGGTTCAATATATTGTCTAGCCAAATGGAAATATTTTCTGTTTTTGATTGTTTTGCGGAAATAATCGGTCTAAAAGGTGGTCTGGTGTCATTATTCTGTATTTTGGGAATGCCAAAAAATACAGCTAGTTTGGGATGTTCTTTATATAAGAATTCATAGTCTGATCTACTTATTTCACCCTGACAATACATGTCAAACAATATGGAATCCAATGCCTTAAACTTCTTGCTGACTGCCTCATAATTAACTTTCCTATATGTTTTTTTATCTTGTAACAGTTCCTCAATCGATGTTTTGTAATCCCTGTTGTTCATAATTACTACTTTACCTCCATTGTCAGCCTTCATAATTCTAATATTGGTATTTGCAACCAAAGATTTTAAAGCTGACATTTCCTCATTAGTTAGATTGTTTGTTTCATGTGAAACATTAATATTCCTATAATCCTTTTCACATAATTTCTGGAATACATGTAAACTATTGATTAAGGGTGGGTTATAAGTACTAGGGTTACAAATAGTAATTCTGTCAGACTGCTTAGAAGACCCTAAGTCTTCCATGATGTAATTCAAATTTAATTTTCTCAAAAATAGTCTGAAGTCTATAAGCAGTTTACCCAAACTCATTTTGTTTGTAGGAATGAAGGTAAAACCCTTCCTCAAAACATTTTCAATCACAGGACTTAAATGCAAATCAGACAGATTAATTATGCCAACTTCAAAAGAGTCACAATTGACTTCTGGAGACACTGTTACCATCTCCATTTGTTCCTTCCTCTGCCCTTCCCCCGAAATTGGGTGGAATTGTGCCATTTCATAGTCCTTTTGTTTTGCTCCTGTACCCTCTGAAAAGGGGTATTGTTAGCTTCTGAGAGTGTAACCACCTTTTCAGCATAGTTCATGTTGGTGTTATTGCTACTTGTAGTAGCATTATTAGTGGTTGGTAAGGCCGGAAAATCCTCCTGAAATCTCTCTGCATCATTATTTTCCTCCCTGGGCACTGTTCCATTATCTGTTTCAACAAAAGTCCCAAAATTAGTTTGTGTACCATTGTGGGGTTCAAATCTCTGTAATGCTTTTGCTGATGATGTAAAAGCAGCTTGGATTATATATGCCTGGTTGTTATTATAGGAAAGTATGTCACGCCTTAGTTTAGATTGCTTTCTAGCAATAATTGTAGCCCTCTGCTGATCCGCTTTTATTTCTATACCATTGTATAGGTCGACAAAAGTGCTAAAACTTGCGTAATTATGTATACGTTCATCCAAAGATCTTACTTTATCATTCAGAACACTAAGCTCATTATTGTAGTGCTCTATCAAAATGTTCATCATTTTAATGCCCGTATAATTGTACAAGTTTATAAGTTCTTTAGTCAGCGCGTCTCTAGGGGAGACGCAATTAGGAAACTTTGCTGTCCTTAAACCTCTAGGCACTATCTTCCTAGAAACACATTCTCTTAGATATTGTATTTCTAAGTTTAGCGTTACATGTTTAAAAATCTATTTTTCTAACTCAAAAATGTTCTTCTTACAAATCCCTTTATCGTCGTTTGTAACACTTACTGTGTCATTAGTGGATACCTCCCCGATGTCAGCAAATGGATTAACCATGTCCTTGCACAAATAATTCCAAATATTGCCTTCCAAAGGCAACTGCTGCGATCTAAGTCTACCATTACGGCTCTGACTTGCTTCTCTACTTCCGACGTCGGTCTCCTGGCGTGAAGCAGTTTCCCCTCTCAAATTTAAAGGGACCTTCGTGTTATCAATATTATTCGGAGGTGTCCGACACTGCAAAACTTCTTTAACTATTTTACTAACCATCTCGGTTAGTACTTGTTGTGACCCCAAAGATTTTAAGTCTACGACATCATGGTCCAAAATTTTTTCAGGAGATTTAAACAACACTTTAGAATGTAAGGAATCTTTCTGGCAACTGGTGTTTGGAGCTGACCAAACACCGGGATTAAATGAAGTTATAAATTTAAAATGTTTTTTAATATATAGATAGTCACTACATATATGTATAACTTTAGTGGCGATCTGTTAAATTTCCACATAGATTTTTTAAGTATTTTATATATACATTTTTAAAAAAAGTTTTCTTGATAACCATGGATATAAGGGGATTATTGAATTTATAATATACTAAATGTTACTGATATTTTTAAAAAAGATTTATTTTTCATCAAATGACATCATTTCCTGTAATAATTGTATTTAAACAACAGTTTTTTTATGTTCATCATTTCTGAGGAAGTTCACGTAAATAAAGGTGGATGAAAGCGCTAAAAAAGTTATTTGAAGAGTGGGTTTGTTTTCTGGAGCTGTTCAAGGTCATTTGCCTGGTTCTTTGGAGTTTTAGTGTTTTGAAATTTGAAACATATTCAGTGAATTTATTTCTCACCATAGCTCTCAATCTTAGCACAAAAAAACTGGACAAAGCCAATAATGGGGGAATACAGTCCCAAAAATAGGGACAAATTTCAAATATCCATGTTATAAACTTAGACAATTGCTAGAATAAAATGTTTTGTGTTACCATGTACTTTCTGAAGAATATGAAGTCTGAAATTCAAATGCCTGTTATTTTTATTTATTTAACATTTGTTAACCAGGAAAGTCTGACTTGGAACAAAAGCCAATTTTCAGCAGAGGCCCAGGGAGAAACACTCCAGACATATGTCTTTGTAAGATGGAAGGACATGCAGACTCCACACAGAAGGCACCCCAGCCAAAAATCAAACCAGAGAACTTGTAGCTGTCAGGCAGCAATGCTATCAGTGCACCACTACACTACTGACTTTGCAAGGAAAAACAAACCTACAGACACCACAGATTTTATGGGAACAGAACAAATATGAGAGGAAAATCTGCAAATATTTACAAATGGTGGTGGGTAGGGAATTCAGGCCCTTGCCACCTGCACCCAAGGTACAGGGTTCAAGTCTGAGGTATTCTCTACCCACTACCATGTGTTCACTCTAGCCACCAGTATATAGCAACTGGGGCATACACACACACACACACACACACACACACACACACACACACACACACACACACACACACACACACACACACACACACACACACTGACACACACCAACAGACACACACAGACACACACTGAAGCTCCATTCCCTAAGTTACAAGCTCAAATACATCAAGCAAGTTCTTAAATGCGCACGCAGCTGAGCTCCGTTCCGGAAGCTCTACATACATTAAAACGAATGCTGAAGCTCTGTTCCCTAAGCTACAAGCTCAAATACATCAAGCAAGGTCTTAAATACATTAAAAAAGCTCTGCTTAATACATGTATGTTCTGGACTGTGTAAAGTCTTAAGAAACAAACAAAAAAACCCTCTGTTCTGTTGTAGAAACACACACACCCTATTAATACATAAAGCTGATCTCCATTCCAGAAGCTCTAAATACATTAAAAAGAGCTTTCTGTTCTGTATCATACACACCTTCAAAGCTCCAAATACACTCTGTTCTGTACACACACACCATGACCTACCTTAAATAAAGCTGAGCTCCGTTCCATAAATTCATAGCTCCGGAAGCCCTAAAATACATTAAAAAGAAGCTCCGTACATAAGATAGCTCTAAATACATTAAAAAGCTCTGCTGAAGCTCAGTAAGCTGCAAGCACAATCTCAAATACATCAAGCAAGTTCTATTTTGAGAGTTGACACACACACTCCGTAAGTACATAAAAAAGCTCCTTAAATATATTGAAAAAAGCTTTGCTTAATACACGTATGTTCTGGACTGCACAAACTCTGTAAGGTCTTAAGAAACAAAAAAAACCCCTCTGTTCTGTTGTAGAAACACACTCCAGTCCCATTGAAAGCTTACCTGAAGGGATCTCTCCTGCCTTGTGTTACAAAATCCCTGTGAAGAATTCAGTTCCTGTGAGAGCTGATGAATACAGTTCCTACGAGAGCAGGCTGGGTTATCCAGCCTACATATGTTGCAGTCCATTCCCTTTCCAGTCTATGCGGTAATAACTGCATAGACTTCTGGGCATCTCTGTAGTCTGATGCCTTCTTCCTCATCCGGATTCATCAGAAAGCATGTGTGGAGTTCAGGAATTTTTTTATTTCCTTTTTTACTTATTTTTGTTTTTCTTGCACCTGGGGGGGCTGCAGTCCTGCAGTCCAATAGCACAAGCTGCCCTTGATGAACTACGTTTGCCATGAACCCAGAATTCTGTCGAAGCATGGCATAGGCGCTTAAAATGTTTGTTAGGATCCTGAGCAATTGATTTAAATACACTTATGCATGCTTTGTCTAGAGAGCAAGACAGAGTAGATGAGTTACAGGTCCGAATGACAACTGGTTTTCCTCTGTCCCCTAAAAAATGGAAATTGTTACAGTGGCATGAGCAATTTGTGACTGTGTTGAACAGTAGAGAGGAATACAGTGCCATACAGTTTGTAAATAGCATTGCTAGGTTGTTAAAGATGTGAGACGTTTATCATTGCTAATCTGTGTATGATCCACGTTTGTTGACTATATTGCTAAGGAGGAGAAATTAGCAGAGCAATCCGAAATATTATTTTGTGTATTTGGAAGTACTTATTATAACAAAAATGGAAGCATTTATGGAAGCGTTTTACTTTACGTTGAGATGAGAATTATAGAATGTTCCTTTCATCTGCAAACAGCAGTTACTTTCTGTTGGATTGCTAAACAAATATGTGCAGGAAAGTATTATTTTGCTGATAACACTAAGTAAATCAGACTTCTTTGTGGATATGGCACGTTGTTGTGAAGGGTGTTTACTGGCTCATATGGTATTACTTTCCATACGGGATTGTTGTTATGAAAGCGCACTAGTTTATTGAATGTTGGTGAAGTGCACGTCGGGCTAATGGGTACTCGGGCAACTGATTTGTCGGTCATTTGGGGTCGGTAAAGTAAGTGTCAGTAAATTGGACATTCGGGCATCTAAAGTAGACCTACATATATATATATATATATATATATATATATGTATACCAGATGCTGCCTTTTAACCAGTACCACAGCATACTAGACCCACTTCCGTCTCACAGGTTATCCCATGCAGGCATACCATTCAACTGTCCATATTTTTCATACTGTCCAGATATTTGCCATATTTTTGGTCTGTTCCTCATAAAATTTGTGGTTTTCTGGCAAATTACAGGGATGATCTAAGGACTGAAATCACCCAATAATGACATACATTTCAGTTACAGACTTCATATCAGAAAACGTAAATTAACAGAATCCTTGTAACTTTCTAAGTTTATAAGAGCAGTATTTAAAGTCTGTCCCTACCCCCCCCCCATTTTGTCAGGCTTTGTCTAGATTTGTTGCACTAAGAGGTTGAGAGGTATGCCTGCAGGCAGTTCCTCTGCAGTTGTCTCGTCAGACACCCCCTCCACTGCTGACACTGTGACTTCTTCCTAAATGTCTCTGACTTGTGGTAACTGTATATCAACATGATGAGTAATATTGCACATAATGCAAAGATTTTACTGCATGTTCCTGGGTATTCTGCTTTAAACCATCAGAGCCATCTAAATAGTGGCAGCAGGCCTTTAGAAATCCAAATGCATGCTCAACAATGACTCAGGTTTGTGACAGAGTGTTGTTAATACGATTACTCTGCCATGTTGTGTGGGGTTCTAAATCATTAGTCATGGCTCCATGACATATGCAAAATTACCTATATGATGGTCCTGTGGAAAATCATCCTAGATAGACCACTGGTGCAATTCATACGTCTGATAAGGGAGATGCGGGCAGTGTCAGGGTGGCCCGCTGACACATTATATATTATACCATGTATATTGCAGGCCATGTGGCAGTTGATAGAGTGAAATATCTTACAGTAGATAAACATTATCCTTGCCTCACATTTGGGGCCTTTATTACAATGTGGGTACAATCAATGGCTTCCAGTACCTCAGGAAACTTGTCATGTCAAAATGTTCCCTCTCACCTCTGTGGTTAATGGGAACCACATATTCTCCTCATCCTCCTGCTGCATAGATTAATAGATTCTTAGATTGTTACTAGGCTTATGAACTGGGGGACCGTTCTTACCCTTGCCAAGGTTTCCCAAAAGAAGAATGACATCCTGTATCCAAATAGGACATGGAGGACCAGATATTTATAAACTACCTCTGTCCATAAGGGACATGGGTCCCAGGCCCAGTGTAAATTTCCTGTTCCCCATTCACTGGTCTAGGTTGCTCTTAAATTGGATATTAGATGAATGCAGTCTTTCATAGATGGGAAGCCTTTTCCATAGGAGGGGTAGTCTCTGGGACACATATCTGTCTCTTCACCTTGTTCTGTTTAAGTCACAGACAAAATTCAGGTCTTTTGGCCTTGTATTTCTGGTACTGTTCGACCTTGAATATGCAGGACATTCATAGGTGTGGGGCACACAGATGCCTTGTAAACCAGGCATAGATCACCTCTCAGCAATCTGTAGGAGACTAAGTAGAGAGCGAAGGATTTAAGGTGCTCTGCATAAATCAGATTTGTTATGCCTTGTATTCTTTTTGTAAGGAACCTCTGAGGTCACTCTAGTTGTTGCATATGCTTAGTCAGGTGCATACTGAAAGAAGCATTGTACTCTGTGAGTGGTCTGATAAGGGCAGAGTACAGTGGGATAATGACCTCTTTGTACCTATTTTCCATGCCCTTACTTATAATTTGCATAACATAAATGGATTTCCTCACCACTGTGGCCACATGGCAGTTGAAGGTAAGGTTACGTTCTACGTCCTACCCAGATCTCTAACTAATGCATGGTAATTAGCTGGGGTGATTGACTTCCCAAAGTGTGCAGTTATGCATTTCTTAGCATTGAGTTTAAGACCATGGCTTTGGCACCATTTAATAGTCAGAGACTGACCTTCTTGAAGACCGAAGTGTCTGCAGGATAGTCAATGATAACTCCCAGTTTGCAATCATTTGCTATAAACCTTCAGATTTTGCTTCCACTTCAGAAAAATAGATGCCAAAAAGGAATGGGCTCAGTACTGAGCCCTGGGGGAATCTGCTATTGGCTGGCCTCTTGGTGGAGGTAGCCTCACCTATTCTGACCTCCTGGGTCCTATCGGTAAGCCAGCTGGCTAACCAGCAGATGATAAAAGGGTTTATAACTAATTTAGTGAGCTTGTCTATAATGCCTGAGTGGGTGTTTTATCAAAAGCCTTGGCCAGGTGGAAGTAAGCTGTGTGCGCCTAGTCTTGCCCTCTGTGATGATTGGGGAGAGATGGGTGAAGGCTGCCAGCCTAGTCAAATAGAATTTAATATATAATTCTATCAACTGTATAAATAAATGTAAAATACAGGTTTGTGTTTTTAAATGTAGGAAAACACTGTGAAATGTGGAACTGCAAAATATGAGACAACATTGCACTTTAGTGGCCCAGTGAAGCATGTTGTATCCTTTCATGTTAGAATTTGGCCCGGGGGCGGCTGGATGAAGATTTCATGCCCATTGTTTTAAGGCTAAAGTTTATGACTAGAATTTAGATGTGGAAGGTGCTTTTATTGCTTTAGTTTCTGTTAGAATATACATGTGAAATGTCTTGTTGTAAGTTTCTGTGCAGGTGTTAGATTGCTAAATAATGCAGTTTGTGGCCTGAAAACTTAGACCAGGTGTTAAGATGATGCAATGTGAATACTGGGAAAACCTAAGTGTCAAAAATGATGTAATTTTGGGAGGGCCTTAGAGACATGTTTGCTAGTAATGTTTAAATACTATTTCTCACAAGAGACCTGAAAGCATTTTGATCTGGACATCTAACTTATCAGCACTCTGCTTATGCTCACATCTAAGTTTTTAGCACTGTGATATCTTGTAGGAATAGTTAAAGCTAGTAAAGATTAATTAGGTATTTTTCTTTGAAACCAGACTTGTCCTACTGTATTATTTTAAGTTTATGTGTGATCTGTGAACTCTTAGATATCTCTGTGGTGTAGTAGTTTTGTCTTGTGTTTTAATTATTTATTATTAAATATTTTTAAAACCTTCTACCTGTGGCTGCTTTGTGTAGAGATGAAGTATGCTTTAGAGTACATTATATATTTATAGAGTTTACTGTCTAAGCCCTTCTAATAAGCCGTAGACTGTATAGTCACATTACCATTGGATATTAATATTGCACAGTAATAATTTGACACCCTTTTAAGGGCCTTTAAGTAGATGATATTATTAACTGGGTGGTGGCAGTAATTACTACCATATAGTCTGGGTAAAGGGCACAGCTGGAAAACCTGTCAGCCTTTCCCAGGAGTGTCTGTGAAGTTGTATAAATACTTATCTCAAAGTGTGTGTGTGTGTGTGTGTGTGTGTGTGTGTGTGTGTGTGTGTGTGTGTGTGTGTGTGTGTGTGTGTGTTGTGTCAGCTACTTGGGCAGGGACACGAAGCGCTGGTTGGACAGAGAGGGTACTGGAGGTTCTAGCTTGCCCAGTTAGGCTGAGACCTGGAACCTATAGCTGTGCCAGTGGGGACCTGGTGAGCAAGGGAGCAGCCAGCCCCAGACTGACTGATCTCTGTGTGCACTTAAGGGAAATTGTACTTTACTGTGTGTATTTGTTAACATTTCCTCTCATATGAGATGCCCTTTCTGGTGTTAGTGGTGAGGATTGAGGCTCCTTCATTGCTGGGCCAGGGTGCGGGCGTCACATGTGTTTGGCAGTGGTGGGATCCACTTCACATGTGTTTTGCAGTGGTGGGATATCTACATCACATATTAATTAGTTGACAAATGCTAATTGGCTTGTAGTGGTGTGGGTAGAGTGAATCCTGTAGCTTATGTACAGTGATTTCTGAAGGTGTTTTGTACTCTAAATCAGCCACGCAGTGAATACTCAGAGTTCAGAATGCAATTGTTTTATTTCTTTTGTTAGCTTAGTTAGTCAGGGTAAGCAGGCAGCATGTCAGCAGAGGAGTATGGAAAGCTGTCAAGGAACCAGCTGGTGGAGATGTGCCAGGCTATGGGACTGGTGCATGGAAACCTGACTAAGGCAGACCTGGTTGCAGCCTTGGTAACAGCTGCATCAGAAAACAGCATCCAGGAGGACAATCAGACTGACTGTGGAGATACAATATCCTCAGAGAATGGACAGCTCAACCTTTCTGCAGTGGACTTAAAAATCCAGCTGGAGCTAGAGACTTGAGTTGGAGGCCAGTCGTTTGGAGATAGAAGCCGAAGAAAAGGAGCATCAGAGGAGGCATGAGAGGGAAATGCTGACTCTTCCCCAGAGTCATGGAGGTAACTGGGGAAAGGAAGGGAGTAACTGGACCCCAGAAGCACAACAGGTCAGTAAATTTCTTCCGAAATTTAAAGAGGGGGATAATTTTGATAGTTTCATTCATATGTTTGAGAGGGTATGCAAGCAGTATAGTGTTGGCCAAAGGCTCTGGGTACGGTTCCTGACCCCCTTACTCCATGGGAAAGCTGTAACTTTTTTATAAAAAAATGCCTGACTTTATTTTTATTATACTGCTGTAAAAATGTCTTTTAAAATGTTTAAACTAACACCTGAAATGTACAGGAAAAAGTTTTGTGAGCATAGACTCAAGGCAGATGAAAGTGTGTGTGAATATGTTGCTGAACTGGGCACTTATTTTCATAGCTGTGTGAGTGGATGTCAGGTCACCACTTTTGAAGGGCTGGCAGACCTTTTGGTGAGGAAACAAGTCCTTAGCACTTTACCTGAGGACAAGAGGATCTGGTTAGCTGATAGACAATGTGCTACTTCAGATGAGTTGGGGAAGAAGGAAGACCTATACCTAGCCAGCAGGGCAGCCCTGCACAAGAAGGGGACCCCAGTACTGCTCATAGCTTCATAGGTAGGTACTAGGCTATCGGCCCTGGGGCCTATACAAGTCCAGCCAAAAAGGTACCCTGGCTTTTGCCACTCAAGAAAATTATTTTCCTGTGCCACTGTCGAGCAGAGCCACAGAGGTGATCCCTGGGGTGAATTTCCTATTTATCATCCAATCATCAAGATTTTTCTTGAAGAGTGCTAATGAGGAGCTTTGTTTGATATAGATAGGTAGTTTATTCTAGAGTATGGGAAGTCTCTGGGACAGGAATCTATCCCTCCGGCATGCTCTGTTTATTGTGGTGACAAGGTTTAGGTCCCTAGAGTGTGTAGCTCGGAGGGATTGGGATTTCTTTAAGTAGAACATATAGAACAGTTCTGGGTTGACATAGCTTTGTATGTTAGGCAGAGATCACCTCTGAGTAGGCGATATGCGATGGAGTAAAGCTGGTGTTTTTTGAGACGGTCTGTGTAGGGCATCTGTTTGAGGCCAGTAATCCTCTTTGTGAGGTATTTCTGTGGCCTTTCTAGTTGTTGTAGATGTCTTGTGAGGTACATACCAAAAGGGGCGTTGTACTCTATAATGGATCTATTGAGTGATGAGTAGAGGGGAACAATGACCTCTTTTTTTCTGGATGAGAAACCTTTTGTGATGAGGTGTGTCATGTAGAAGGATTTTCTGACTACTGTGGCGATGTGATTATCAAAGGAGAGACTAACCTTTTGTGATGAGGTGTGCCACGTAGAAGGATTTCCTGACTACTGTGGCGATGTGATTATCAAAGGAGAGACTACTGTCCACCTGTGTCCCAAGGTCTCTTATCACACTTTTGGTGTTACGTATACTACCGCCTATGTTGTAGTTCATGGCTACAGAGTTTTTACCAAAGGGGATGACAATGCACTTTTTGATATTGAGCTTGAGGCCATGGCTTTGACACCAGGCATCTGTCATGAGGCCCTTTTGTAGGATGTCTACATCATTAGGAGTTTCGATTATGGCTCTTAGTTTGCAGTCATCTGCGAACTTTGTTAGCCAAAGACCTTACGAGTAAGGATAACTTAACCACCACAACTGCCGTAGATACCATATCTACGGCGTTTTCTATTGTTGACAACTCCAATGATACATCAGGAGATTTTATGGATCAAGGAGCACGCCCAAAGCAGATCCATGGTCGACAGCGTTTTTTCGAGAGACTTCCCGCTCCAGTAAAGAAACGCGGACCATGGAAGAGATCTGGCGAGGAGACCCCAACAAAAGGCGGAGGGTGTTGGAATGACTGATAATATTAATTTTGGTATGGTTTACAATCTATCGTCTCATGTTTTAACAGAAGATGAGTTATTTGTCCTGAACAAGGGATTGACATTTGTACCTGGGAGGGCAAGTATTTACAATGATATAGTTTTAGATATTGCGCTTTTTTGTAGGGGCTTGGCCCTGAAATGTATGTTTAATAATGATACGAAAAAAGCACTGATTGATCCATCGGTTGTAAAAACATTGAAGCAACCCAGTACATATATACCTCAATTTACACCAGCAATGAATCTGTTTATAAATAGTTGTGAACAGGATTTGAGGGGTTATTTTGATAAAGGGGTATTCAATAAGTATTTCAATTTGACAAAAGAACAACAGACAGCATTGAGAAATTTATCAGACAATGATGAAATAACTATAAAAGGAGCAGACAAGGGTGGAGCTGTGATTGTACTAGACACTGAGATGTACAACACTAAGATACAGGGGCTGTTGTCAGATAGTACCACCTACATTCCCAATAATCCAACTGTTATCAACAGAATAATAGAGGGTGTACACAAAGAGTTAAGGCGGCTAAATTTTGAAATGATGATAGATGACGATCTACTAAACTTTTTGCTGATAGTTAAGGCCACAACACCCATTTTCAAAGCATTGCCAAAGATTCACAAGTCACTCAGTGACCCACCCTTTAGGCCCATAGTATCGGGCCGAGGGTGGGTCACTGAGAATATATCGATTTGGCTTGAATTTACTTTAAAGCCATATGTGGAGAAAGTTAACACAATATTAAAAGATTCAAAATGCTTCTTACAGGTTGTGAGTGATTTTCAGCAGAAATCAACACACAATAACATCGTTTTGGCCACACTAGATGTGCAAAATCTTTTTACGGTCATTAGTAACAGCTATGGCATAAGAGCAGTAGAACAAGTTTTGAAAGATATGGGTGAGGATGACAGTAAGATCAAGTTGATATGCTGTCTGTTGTCCGTAGTCCTTGAGAACAATGTTTTTATAGGGGGCAAACAGGCATATAGACAGGCACAGGGGGTAGCTATGGGCACCGCCTATGCTAATACTTATGCCAATTTGGTACTCTATTTTTGGGAGAAGGAGAAAATTTTTAACAAAAAGGAATGGACACAGTATTTAGGAGCCTACACACGTTTTGTGGACGATGTTTTTATGTTTTGGCAGGGCACAGTAGGTGAGTTACACAAGTTCCTAGAGTATCTTCACGCCACAACAACCTTCTTTAGATTTACACTTACTTATTCGAGTGAACAAATAGATTACTTGGATGTAAGGATAAAATCTACATGCAAAGGGCTTACCTCCAGTATATATAGGAAAGATTGTTGGAGGAACCATTTATTATCCTATGACAGCATGCACCCTCGTTACATGTTTCCGAATATTGTACAGAGCCAAGTTTGTAGGACGTCAAGGCTATGCATGGATGATGATGAATATGACAGAGAAGTTGAGGGGTTGAGAACACACTTTGGTCAGAGAGGTTATAATGTAGACATGGTTAATAGGGTAGTGGACTTGGGTACACAAAAGAGAGCTAATAGCTATAAATCATGGATGAGGCAGAGTAGAATGGAAGGGGAAACACATCCAAAAACTAAGAGATCTGATACAGCTAGGATATATTTCACATATAGTAGCAATATAAATGATATACAAGATATAGTATGCAAAAATTGGAATATATTGAGAAGTGATGTCGGATTGCAGAATCTGATAGGTATGACACCAACATTTGGCTACAGACGAAATAAAAACCTAAAGGACTTGTTGTGTGGTGAAAAGTTTGGTTTTGGACAGAAACCCCTGATGAACAAGATAGGAACAGTTCCATGTGGTATGTGTAAGGCTTGTAGTAGTATAAATAAGAACCCCCATTATAGACATCCAGTTAATGGTCAGACTTTCTTTTTCAAAGCAAAAGCTAGCTGCAGGACATCTAATGTGGTATACTTGGCAGAGTGCAGACAATGTCCAGCTTTTTATGTTGGGATGACCAACAACAAGGTTAGGATATTGCAACATCATTCTTCCGTTAGGAACAAGGACCAACATAATGCACTGTACAGACATTTGGTTGATAATCCAACACATGTATATACATTTAAAGCCATAGCCAATGTGAATTTAGGTGTTAGAGGGGGTGATATTAAGTTACTTACTGAAACACTTGAATCAAAATGGATCATAACGTTATCTGCACACAGGTATCCAGGTTTAAATGAAAGTGTACCTTTAAAACCTGCCTTCCAAAAAAGGCGGGTAAAATATTGAAGTTGATTGGTTGCTTTATGATTTAAATTGTAGAGACCTTTGTTGTTTCAATTGTCTGATGAAGGGTCGGAGAACCCGAAAGCGCTTACCATTGTTGGATTTCGTGTGGTTTTAATAAAGAAGAAAACTTCATAGCTTTGTCTGGCCAATCCTTTTCTTTTGCTTAGCCAAAGACCTTCTGTGTTAGCCTGTACTTCAGAGAAGTAGATACCAAACAGGAGATGACCCAGGACTGAACCCTGTGGTACTCCACTTGTCACTGGTCTGAAGTTGGATTTGGAGTCTGCTACTTTCACAGTGTGGGTTCTGTCAGTGAGCCAGTTGGCAACCCATATTGTGACTTAGGGATTTATACCTAGTTTAGTGAGTTTATCTATAATTCCAGAGTGGGGGGGGGGGGGGTGGTGTTGAAAGCCTTGGCAAGATCTAGATAGGCTGTGTGAACCACCTTACCCTTATCTACAGATTTGGTGACTGCTTCAAAAAAGTCTATCAGGTTTAGGAGACATGATCTGCCTTTTACAAACCCAAACTGGGTGGGGTCCAGAGTTTGGAGATTACCAATGTCTTTGTTTATAAGTTCCATGATGATATGTTCCATGGCCTTGCAGACCAGGCTCATCAGGCTAATGGGGCAGTAGTTCCTGGGGTCCGTGGTGGCTCCCCCCTTGTGGAGTGGGATAACCGTCACTGTGCGCCATTAAGCAGGCGCAAAGCCTGAGGTGAGGCTATGATTGAACATGATACTTAGATGGGGTGCCAGTTCGTTCTGTAGTTCGTGTAGAAGGCAGCCTGGGATGATGTCTAGTCCCATTGATGCTGTGTTCTTGGCTTTGGAGAGTGTGGTTTTTACCTGTGCAGCCATGATTACAGGAACTTTGCATTCTTCCGGTATAGAGATGGGCTGATTAGGGGGTGAGAGGGGGGTAAAGTTAGCACTGAACCTATCTGCCAGGATGTTGGCAATATCAGTTGGGTCTTTATATTTAGTGCCATTGTGCTGTAACTCAGAGCAGATCTGAGTATTGCCACTGAGATTCTTGACATAGCTGTAGAATGCTTTGTGGTTGTCTTTAGAATCAGTGGTGATTTTGTTTTCGTAACTAGCTTTGGAGGATTTTATCAGGGATCGCAGCTTCTTACAGAGGCTGACCAGGGAGCACCTCCATTCATGGGATTTTACTCTCTTTTGCAACAGTTTCTTCCTTCTGTTGTACAGTTTGTTTATGGCAGGGGACCACCAGATTGGCTTCCTTTTTTTTGGAGGATAGTGTCTTGGAGATGTTTGGGATAGCACGATCCATGCACTCATGTAACTGCTTATAAAGTACAATTGTGTAGGATTCAGTAGTCATAACTGTATTGTCCATCTGCATGGGTTTCATGAAGTTCACCACTTCTGTCATAAGAAGCATGAAGTTGGCTTTGGAGAAAATTTTTACCATGGTTTCCTTAATGGGGGTTGGGGGCAGGATGTGGATATCTAGGGTAATTAGCTTATGGTCAGATCGGACCAATGAGGCATTGACTTCAGGTGTGGAACACTGGTCACTCATGTTGGTAATGACTAGATCTAGGATATTGTTGCCTCTGGTGGGGGTGTGGAGAAGTTGATCCAGGGCATTGGAGTTTATGAATTCCAGAAAGCGTTGAGCGAAGGAGTTGGTACATGAGTAGTTTCCCCAGTTAATGGTGGGGTAGATAAAATCACCCATTATTAGGGTGTTTGGTTGAACCCTAATATTTTCCAGTACATCAAGAAAAGAGGAGTGGGAATCCTGGGGCATGGTGGGTGATCTGTAGCAAGCTACAATTTGGATTGCAGTTTTGCCCAGAGTTAGTTGCACTTGGATAACCTTGGCTGCATTATGCTGAGCAACTAGCCTGGAGGTGTGGATATCCTTAATGAATATGGACACACCTCCGCCTTTGGTGTTCCGGTCCTGGTTCCATGGCCGAAAAGTGTGGTATGAGTTATAGCCTGGTAGTGCAGGGGTGCTCTCTGGAGCCTTGAACCAGGTCTCAGTCACTGCACAGATATCAATGTTCTCCATTTTAAGGAGTGCCTCGAGTGATTGTATTTTGAGATTTAGACTTCTAGCATTGAGTAGCATCACCCTCAGTTTTTGCTTACCTGTTCCTGTTATGGTGGTGAATTTGTCATTTGAACCTTGCCTAAAAAAGGCACTATAGGAGCTGCAAGAACCTTAGCCAGTATCCAGAATCCCAGGGGTGACAGGTGCAGGCCATCTCTGGCAAAGCACCATGGTCTTTCGACCATGTCATCCCAGGCAGACAGATACTGGATCTCTTTAGAATAGCACCAGAAGCTTAGCCAATTGTTGAAGTCAATCATTGTGTCCTTGTACTGCGGCATCATTATGGGTGATGGCAGAATGCTACTCAGGGTTAGGGTCATACCTGCCTGGGCTACAAGATCAGAGAGCTCTTCCATGTCTCTTTTCATGCAGTCCAGGGAGATATGTCTCAGATCATTCACACCAACATGGACAATGACAGAGTCATATTTATACTTGTTGTGGAGTGACCTGAGTGCATGGGTTATGTGGCGGATCCTGGCACCCGACAGGCAGCTTACAGTAACCTTCTTGTTTAGCCTGGTGAGTGGAACATCAGTGTGCCAGACTATAGAGTCACCTATGACTAGTGTGTTGGGTACATTGTTTTGCCTTATTGGTTGTGGTTTAGTGGCACACTGAGTCTGTGGGCTGTGTGTCATTTGGGTTGTGTTGGGGGGTGGAGGATGCTTGCATTTCTGTTTTGGAGGTCTCTGTTGCTTGAGTATATTATTATTGAGAGCCTCTGTGAATGTTTTTGTGTTTCTATGTGTGGATTTTGGTGGTGTAGATTTAGTGAGACTATGTGATGAGTGTGGTGTGGTGCAAGTGTTTACCTTCTCCTCTTGACTGTCAAGTTCAGTCTTGATTGGAGAGAGCTTTACCTCCAGTTTGGCTAGATAAGTGCATCTCTCACAGGTTGTAGTGCTGGGTGGTAGGAGGAGAGGGCTGTCTGCGTACATGAGGAAATTTCTACATTGCCCCAAGATGCCCAGCTTCATCAAATAGACAGGAGAGAACACTGGGAGCTGACCCTTGGACATGCCTGAATAAAAAAAACTATTTTCCTCTAGATAAGTGAGGAAAGAGTACAAGAGCTGTTTTTTCTCTAAGCAAGTGAGGAATTTCTCTAAGCAAGTGAGGAAAGTAAGTACCAAAACTATTTTCCTCTTGGTAATGAGGAAGGTTGAGTGCCATAGTAATTGGTAGGTTATTTAGTGCTTACAAGTTCTGAAGATGTGCTGATCACAAATAAGCAAATTCAAGTGGTAAAACTAAGAATCTGTATCTGGACTAAACTATTTACAAGAAAGGGGGGAAACAAGTGCAAATGTGGGCTTTTAAATCAGAAAGTTGAGAGAGATGGAAAAACTGCCTAAACGGCCAATAACTACAATTCTGGGCCAGAACCACCCTTATGTGGTAGATAGATTACCTAGTGCTTACCACTCCCACTCATAAGCTAGAAGGCTTCCCTCTAACACAGAAAGCTTGGGGGGCTCATGAGCTTACATACAGTCCTGGATACAGCAAATCTGAACCTGGACTACACTAGTGACAGGAAAGGTAATTATATATATACATATATATATATATATATATATATATATATATATATATATATATATATGCATACATACAGAAAAGTAGCAAAACAGCAGTAAAAACAATTCAAATGCAGTGCAAGCTAGCACACTTGAGTATGTAGCAATATTAGACCAAACAGTTTAAAAAAATTCAATTAAATTAAAAATGACTAAAAACAAGTGCAGAAGGAGTCTTATTAGGTAGAATGAGGGACTGGGGGGAGTGTCCCAGATCAAATCTACAGTAGGGGTGGGCAACTGCAAAAGCCTCCAAATTTAAACAACATGATAAGGAGGGTGGGTATGGGAAAACCAACACCTTCAGCAGAGATCTGAAAAACTATATGGTATGGGAAAACCAACACCTTCAGATCTGAAAAACTATACAGTGAAGCAAAAATAACAGTGCACAGCTCTGAAGTCAGCCAGCAATGGTATAAAATTAGTCAAACAACAATTACCAGTACACAACTCTGAAGTGCCAGAAAAAATATACTCAGCTATGTATATCTTCAGATAGTTTGAAGAGCACTCTGTCAGGACACAGGACAATGATATGCAGGCTGTTTCTAGGAGGGTCTAATTTTATGCAAGTAATCCTTGAGATAGTCAGATAACACACAGGATGTAAAACCAGTTATACCAACTTATGACACAGAGAAATAGGGGGAGGGGGGAAACACCTTCAGCAGAGATCTGAAAAACTATACAGTGAAGCAAAAATAACAGTGCATAACTCTGACGTCAGCCAGCAATGATATAAAATTAGTAAAACAACAATTACCAGTACACAACTCTGAAGTGCCAGAAAAATATACTCAGCTCTGTATATCTCCAGATAGTTTGAAGAGCACTCTGTCAGGACACAGGAAGGCTCCAACAATTATACGCCTCTTTGTATGTTTTATGTTCATTTGACCTGCAAAGGGAATATCATGGGCTATGGCTAGAAGCACCAGATGGTAGATTCTAGGTGCCAGATGGTAGACTCTGTGGTCTAAAGGAACCCATATTGGGCAGCACAGACTGCCCCAACAGAATCTGCCAGTAGCAGGGGAAGCCACTAGTCCAGGTACACATCCAGGACCTAGGGTGAAATGTTTTGAATGCAACCAGTGGGGCCATGTGGCATACAGATGCCATGGAGGCAAGGTGGGGAACCAAAGTTGAGGGAGCCAGCAAGTGGGAAAGACAAAATGCCAATAGTAGGTTGTCTTGAGACAACAGTGGTACTAAACTATTATCCTGCAGATGTCCTGAGATGGAAGGATTTGGATGAGGCAGTACCATGTGCTTATGTAGTTACATGCAATCAGGCTAGGAGACAAGCATGTGGGTCTAGTAGCCTGGGAGAGACAACAAAAAAGGGGCTTTCTACACCCCTAGGGATGTTTTGAACAGTTTTAATAAACTGTTGTATTACAATCACCTTACTGTGCTGGCTTTGTTTTTTGAAGCCTCAGAGAGACCCAGACAGACTGCATACTTGCAGCCAGGACTGGTGAGGTGGTTACTTCAGGGAGGGAGCTACTCTGTAGCAGTGAAACTGAAGGTGAGCCACAGCTGCTTGTGGGTACTGATGGTCCCTTGGACAGAGTCACTGTAAAGGTAGAGGTGAGTAGTAGTACCCAAACTGACAGTGAGGCACCACTGTCAGAGGATGCCAGACTTCCTGTGGAAG
This sequence comes from Protopterus annectens, assembly GCF_019279795.1. NCBI lineage: Eukaryota > Metazoa > Chordata > Ceratodontiformes > Protopteridae > Protopterus > Protopterus annectens. The sequence goes on along the minus strand of NC_056747.1, from coordinate 1,371,150,976 downwards.
GGGAGCTGGGAAGGGTTACAAGGAGAGAGTTGAGACAGGCTCAGCTCTCAGACCCTACATTGCAAGGCATGAGGCAGGTAGCTAGGGAGGCATCTGATTCTCAAGGAAAGGGGGAATCTGTATACTGGGACAAAGGGTTACTATACAGAGAGTGGACCCCTAAGAGAGGGCTAGAAGGTGAGAGAGTACAGCAGTTGGTAGCACCTAGAGTCTACCATCTGGTGCTTCTGGCCATAGCCCATGATATTCCCTTTGCAGGTCAAATGAGCTATGTGGTAATTTGTAGGCACCTTGTTTTTCCCAAAGGGGATGACTATGCACTTTTTAGCATTTGGCTTGATGCCGTGGCTCTGGCACCAAGCATCCGTCTCTGTGAGACCCTTTTGGAGGATGCTTGTGTCAGCTGGAGATTCGATTATGGCCCCCAGTTTGCAGTCATCTGCGAACATTGTCAGCCATAATCCCCCGTGTTAGCCTGAACCTCAGAGAAGTATATACCAAACAAGAGAGGTCCCAGAACTGAGCCCTGTGGGATGCCACTTGTAACTGGTTTGGATTCAGACATGGCACCTGTGATTCTGACCATGTGGGTTCTATCTCTGAGCCAGTTTGCAACCCATCTTGTGATATAGGGGTTGATAAGCTTGTTAGTAAATATCCCTATCTAAGATGGGTTGCAAACTGGCTCAGAGATATAACCAGTTTGCAACCCATCTTGTGATATAGGGGTTGATATTTAAGCTGGTAAGCTTATTTATGATGCTCGAGTAGGGTATTTTGTCGAAGGCTTTTGCGAGGTCCAGGTAGGCTGTGTGGACTACCTTGCCCTCATCTATGGCTTTGGTAACTGTTTCAAAGAAATCAACTAGGTTTAAGAGGCAAGATCTGCCCTTAACAAAGCCGAATTGGGTAGGGTCCAGTGTCTGGGGTGATTCAAGAGTCCAACCATCCCTGGGCCTCCCCAGTGGTGCTGGTGCCAAAGAAGGATGGCAGCACCAGGTTCTTTGTGGACTACAGGAAATTAAATAGCCACACCGAGTCAGATGCTTACCCTATGCCTAGGACAGATGAGGCCCTAGAGTAGCTGGGTGGAGCTAAGTATCTTACAACCATTGATCTTACCAAGGGTTACTGACAGGTGCCCTTGACTCCCAGTGCTAGAGAGAAGTCAGCCTTTGTGACTCCTTTTGGCTTGTATGAGTTCACAAAGGTGCCCTTTGGGATGAAGAATGCCCCAGTGAGTTTCCAGAGGCTGGTGGATAATATCCTAGCAGGAGCAGGAGGGTTTGCCCTTGCTTACCTAGATGATATCGCCATCTATAGCCATTCCTGGCCAGAGCACCTTCAGCATGTCAGGGAGGTGCTGGGCAGACTATAGAGGGCAGGGTTGACCATTAAGCTGAGCAAATGTTAGGTGGGTATGGCAGAGGTCTCCTACCTAGGACATAGAGTGGGGAGTGGTAAGATAAGGCCAGAACCTGCCAAAATGGAAGCTATTCAGGCATTGCCTGCACCTGTTACTAAAAAGCAGGTGAGGGCATTCTTATAGACAGCAGGGTACTACAGAAAGTTTGTCCCCAGTTACAGTACCATAGCTGCTCCCCTCACAGACCTGACAAGGAAGAACAGGATAAATAAGGTAGTGTGGACCCCAGCATGTCAGCAGGCATTCCAGAAGCTTAAAGAAGCTTTGGGAGGACCCCCTGTGTTAGCCAGTCCAGATTACAGCAAAGAATTTGTTGTGCATGTGGATGCTTCAAACTATGGGGTGGGGGCTATACTTAGCCAGATTTCTTCAGAGGGGGAAGAGCACCCACTGGTTTATCTTAGTTGTAGGCTCCAACCCAGGGAGGAATGCTATGCAGCTGTAGAAAAGGAATGTCTAGCCATAGTGTGGGCACTGCAGAAACTTCAGCCTTATCTGTATGGAAGAAAATTCACTGTAATGACAGATCACAACTCTCTAACATGGTTAAACAGAGCCAGTCAGCAAAATGCCAAGTTGCTAAGATGGAGCCTGAGGTTGCAAGCATATGATATGTCAGTGCAGCACCAAGTGGGATTAGCAATGCCAATGCAGATGGGCTCTCAAGACAGGGAATGGGGTGGGGTTCCCTCAGATAGACCTAACCCTCTCAAGTGGCGTTTTTTGAGGGGGCACTTGAAAAACTAGCTTGAATTCTCCAGTGGGGGAGAGATGTGAAGACTGGTAGAGAAGGGTGAAGGCTGCCAGCATATTCAAATAGAATTTGATACATAATTCTGTTATTTGTAAATACTGTGAATGTTGAACTTAAAACAATGTGGCAACATTGCCATCTGCTATATAGAAAGCTAAGTCAAGCATTTCTTATTGGTCCTTTGAAATTAAAATGACTTTGGCTATTTCTTTGAAGTTAGAATTTGGAGTCAATGAGTCTGGAGTAAACATCCTGCCTATTATTTTAAGGCTAAAGTTAATGACCAGAATTTGCATGTGGAATGTCCTTTATTGCTCTAAGTGTAAAAGAATTTAAATGCAGTTTCGGTGTGGCCTAAGAACAAGGAACATATAAACAAATGATGTCATGTTTTAGCAGAACTGCAGTTTCAATTTAAACAGTGAGAACCAGAAATTATTAAGCATTTTGATCTTGGACTATTTGACTCAGCACTGCCTTGCTCTATGTAAGTAAATTACTTTAGACATACGTTTTCTTGTAGAAATAGCAAGGATACTAAAGATTAGACTAAGTGTTTTTCTGTTATGTCAGAACTGTACTACGGAATTATTTTAAGTTTCTATTTGATCTCTGAACTCTTGAATAGCACTGTGGCATAGTAACATTGTCTTGTGTTTTTAGTATTTATTATTAAATATTTTAAACCCTTTTCAACTGTTGCTGGTTTGTGTAGGGATAAGTTAAGCTCCAGAGTACATTCAATATTTATAGAGTTTACTGTCTAAGCCACTCCTATAGCTTTAGCCCTGGGCTATACTACCAATTGGATAATAATACTACACAGTAATAATTGGACAAAGTTTTAAGGGCCTTTGTGTAGCTGATAATTATTTGCTGGTGGTGGCAGTAATTACTACCATATAGTCTGGGTACAGGGGCACAGCTGGATAATCTGTGTCAGCCTTTCCCAGGAGTATCTGTGAATG
>NC_056747.1:1371114981-1371147328 GCF_019279795.1 Protopterus annectens | reverse complement strand
ACACACACACACTCTCAGTTTACCTGTTGTTCTATGTCCCCCTCCTCCCATGCGGTCATGATCCTTGGTAATGAATAGAGATGAGGCTGCAGATAAAAGCAGTAGAACTTAGGTTTCTTTAGAGGGTAGCTGGGTTCACTCTCTGTTGTGAATTCAGGAACTCAGTCATGCAGGAGGGTAGGGCAGCCACAGTGGTGCAGCGGTTAGCGTTGCCGCCTCACAGCAAGAGGCTCTCCGGTTCGATTCTCAGCCGGGGTGCCTTCTGTGTGGAGTCTACATGTCCTCCTTGTGGTCACGTAGGTTTCCTCCGGGTTCTCCGGTTTCCTCCCACATCCCAAAGACATGCAGTAGGTGGATTGGACACTCCAAATTGGCCTTAGGAGTGAGTGTGTGCCTGTGTGGGCCTTCTGTGGAAGGTTGGGTGCCGGGCTGGCAACTCGACACCGTAAAGCTCCACTGTCAATCATGCACGGACAGATGATCCTAACTAGGAAAAGCCAAAAGAAGAAGAAGAAGAGTCATGCAGGAGTTCCTTAGAGTGATATTACAGCCATCAGTCTTCCATGTTGAGTGGAATCAGTTGAAGGAACATAAGGATACATTCTAGGTGCCTTCAGTGACAAATACACCAAGCATGGCCCACTGGGATGATGCCCCTGAACAGACCCAGAATAAGTTTGATGGATTATATTTCTCACATTGCCTAGGAATGCCTCAGGATTCCACAAAATGAACTGGTGACTGTTCCTGGGGATAGGAAGATCTGCTTTAGTCTGCTCCATTTGCTACAACTGTCACCTTCACCAGTACAAACAGTTTAGAAAATGATGCTGCTTCTGCTGCTGCTGAAGATGATGATGATGATTTAACAATGCAGCAAGTAAAGCCAGTATGGGATGTACAAAACATAAGCTAGTACACACAACACAGTGTGGCATGTTAGTCATGGGTTCCCATTATACATCCCTTTACGATAAACTTGACTTGGCATTTATCCTTCAAACTGGTGACAAATTGGAGAGCAAACAATGATATCAAAAGAATGATCCATAATACAATAACATAAAGGAACTCAGTGATTTATATACCTTGTGCATACATTGCTTCTATACAACATCCCAGCATTCCTCACATGATCTGCAGCTGTGACATGGAACACTGCTTTCTGGTGCTTGCTGTGACTTTTTAAATGTACATAAACAGTATTGTTTTATGCTTTCCCCTGGCTGATTACTTCTCCCATACTGCATAGTTTTTTTTTCCTACCTCAGTCTTGCTCTTAATAGAAGGAAGTGAGAAATCCTTGAAGTCACCAAACCCTAGATCCAGAAGCCAGAATGACCTTGAATCAGTGGTACAGGGCCTGCACCATCTTTCTATTTCTGCTGCTCCAGTGGCATAGGGAGATAAAGCCCTGACCACAATCCAAGTGATTCAGGTTTGGTAGTAGCTCAGGTGACTGACAGAGAAGTAAGGAGAGATGGGCGTGCCTATCCTAGGTGAAGGTCAGTGACTTGGTTGCCTCTCTGCAGCGATCCCTGATAGAGACTGGAGACATTATTGGGAGAAGGAGGCATGTTCCAAAGAGGAAGTGGGATGGTCTTGGTTGAGCTGCTGTGGAGGCAGGGTAATATGCCACAATGTCCCCATTGCACACGTCCCTTGAATATAACCACATCACCATGGGGGGTGGGGAGTGGGAAGGGCATACAATGAACAAACAAACATGAATGTGGAGCACTGGGACAGTGGAATGATGTAAGGCGACCAAAAAAAAAAAAAAAAATATATATATATATATATATATACACACACAGTGGCGGCTGGTGACTTCAAACCAAAGGGGGGCTGCAGGAGACAGTTAAATGGGCGGGGCCAATAAGAAGGGGTGTGGCCATCTTGAAAAGGGTGGAGGTATGCTGAAAACTGCAAAAACTGGGACTTTAATTAAATATGCCGCCCTGGGTGTCAAACCATCATTATGAGAGTCCAATCAAGACAAAATGAAGTGTAGAAGAAAACAAGTATTTCAATGCATCAGCTACATGACAGCTTACTTAATATCTAGATTGAAACAAAAAGGTTGTGAGGCTTGAAAAAATAAATTAATTTTTAAATACATTACTGGAATGCCAGTCAAAATCAAGTATAAAAAAAACAAGCAGCACTCAACTCAAACCATTTCTCCTTGCACTGCAGGTCTAATTATAATTTATATTCAGTTTTACAAAAATACCAAGTAACATGCTAAAAGTAGCAATTGCTGTGATATCCCCACTTGTAAAAATGTTTCTTATCCAAAAACGACCTGCTGCTTAACAACAACTACCTACTTGTTTCATGGGGAAAATCAAAGTAAAAAATGAACAACAAACAAGAAACAAACTCAAGATAAATTGCTTAAAGGATTACTGCACAGGTTATGGACCACACATGATAGATTGCATTTTGTTTAGTTTACGTGGACGTGTAAAGCCTGCAAAGATGACTGCAAGTTTCCAACAAATGTAACGAGGTTCTGAAAATACTGTAATCCTGTTCTTTATTACAAATACTATCATATGCATTTCAATACCAAAGGCTTATACGCTATCTAGTTATGTAAATATTCTCTACATGGCAACAACAAAAAGGCTTTCAATGTTGGTAATTCTTTAACAGTATGCTTATTAAAGCTTACTTGCATCTTACAATCTCAGACAAGCTTACCTGATGGTCATTAAAGCATTGCTAGTTAAACACAGACCAACAGGTACTGCAACAACATGCATTTTCTGAATAAGAAGCATAAATCAACAGTATAAAAATATGACAGAAAACCAGAACATTCTGCAAAATCAAGGACGGATGAAAAGCCACTGTAGTTCTTGTGTCTATCTTGGATGGGGGGATACTTGCACACTTACACTGCATAACTGCTCCTTGTCTTGCTTGGACACATCCAGAGTCACTACATGGGGCAGTGGGGTACAACAAGTATGTCACAATTTGAAATGTCTCTGGCTGACGGTGATGGCCCTGACATATTTGTCATATCTTTCAACCTCAGAGCATGAAATCTGGACAAAACCATAAATAGAAGTGGGACAAAGGTCCAAAAATAAGGACAATTTTAAATATTGCTCTTATAAACCTAGATAATTAAAAAGATAATAGAATAGCAGATCTTGCATTAGTATGAATTTTCTGAAGGGTATGGAATCTGAAACTCAAATGTCTGTCATTATTTATCATCTAACTAATAGAATAATGTATCAGCTAGTTGTCCTTGTACAGATACTGGAGCAGATTTACTTCTGAATTGCTGACTTTCTGACTTATTTTTTGAAAATGAACTGCTGTAACCATTTAATGTAACTCATTATTTCACATTTGTTTAGTAGCAGACCTGATAATTGTCTTAACTTCACTTCAGTCTGTTTGATGAATTTTATATTTTATTGTTACTTGTTTTTATTACTTTATACATTGCCGTTGCATTGTTTTAATGTTGAACTCAGTGCTTTGCTGAAAAGCACTGTAATGAAATGCATGTTGAAGATGAAGATGAGGGGACATATGAGTTTAAACTATCATCCATGTGTGCTTTGTAGATCTGGAGAATGCATATGAGTGCAGATTCCTTAATATCTTGTAAGAGGGGTTACAACAGTACAAGATTTCATGGGTACTACTGTTTGCCACTTGATTCTTGTATTTGTGGAGCAAAAATTGTGTCTGTACTCTGGGCATGAAGTCAAATAGTACCAGTCTCAGAAAATTTAAAAATGTATCTAGACAGTTACACAGAATATACAAATACTAAACATTGGGTAGATCTGGTTTTATGCTTCTTAATGGCCTTAGGTACTGAGACTGGTGCCTCATCATCAGTGTAAGACTCTAAGTGATGATGTCTTTATGTGCCTCATTCAGTGTCACTGATTAATGGCCTTAACACTGAGGTTTCACAGGAAATCACTGCTGCTCTGATTCATTTGTTGTCACTGATTTCCCTTTTCTTTGTTTTGTTGCAACATTGGAGTTGTTATGTATAAGTTTAGGAGTGTGGGGGCTTACACTGTACATGAGTTGCAGAGGGTTGCCCCCCAAAAAACTGCTTATATTTAATTTTTGATTAGGTCAAATTTCAGAGAAGTTTGCTCCTCACAGAGTTGTAATTGATGAGTCATAGTGGAAGCACCTTTGATACTGTGACATCCTTCTTAAAAAAAGATTGTTTAATATATTAAGTTACACACACGCGCACACGCACACACTCACACACACACACACACACACACACACACACAGACACACACACACATGCGCACACACACACATGCACACACACACACACATGCACACACACAAAAAAAACACACATGCAGATAGATGCACACACACACACACACACACACACACACACACACATTTACAGTTTTAAATATATGGAAATCTTTTTTGATTGTTAAGACATTTTTGAAAGATTGCTACCACTTACAGTGTTTTCTTTATGGCTACTGTTATGGCAGAGCTACTCTCTTGTACTGGTACATCTAGATTTTCTGAGCACAGGTAACTGTCTGATGGTAGTCATATCTTTATATAGAGGGCTTAATAAATATTCACTAAGTACACATAGCTACATTTGATATGTATATATAACACATTACATGGAACGTATGCCAGATAAATAGATAATTCTATTCTGTTCAGCGTGGCATAACTAATAAATTATAAACTTTTCTGATAGCTTAGTTTTAAGGCCATTAATCAGTGACTCCACAGATAAGCATCTTTTCTCTACTAAGTTAATTAATAGCAGTTTTAACAGATTTTCTCAGTAATAACAAATGGTTATAATTACCAAATGGAAATGAGTTATTTTGTATTTCAACAAATCAGTCAAAAACATTGATTCTGTGCTGAAAAATATTTAATTTCCTTTCTAAAATTATGTTCTGTAATGTAGAGATGACCAAGTCCTTTTTTATTTCCTTGTGTTGCAACTGACCTTTCATGCGTAATAGTATTCTAAATATGGACCAGAGATTCTTAGATGAGAAAATAGACTTAATTTTTATTTCAAAGCACATTCAGATGATTTATTTCCACCTGCAAAACTCTAGTTAGCTGATTTCCAAACTTCAAGTGTGCTGAAGCTACCACTAGTTTCACAGTGTATTGTGTCTTTGTTTGTTTCCCTTCTAAATTATTGCTTGCAATACTAGTATACATACATACACACACACACACACACACACACACACACACACACACACACACACACACACACACACACACACACACACACACTTACTTACCGGCCCGACGATCGGCTAAATAAATGGAACCTCCACACCACACTAGACCCGATAAAAAAAAAAAAGCTGCACTAAATAAATCCTCCACCACAGTCCAATGATCACTCCAACTGACAGATTCTTGCTCTTTCCCAGCACAAAGCCCGGGAAGAGAGCAAGAACCAATCAGCATGCATCCCAGCAAGCATGTCAAGACGTGCCTGCGGACGTCGCAGTCCGAGCCCCTTCCAAGTCTATGCGGTTTGGAACCGCATAGACTTCTGGGCATCACAATGCTATCTTCATAGCTCCCCGCGGGCTGCAATCAAAATAAAAAAAAAAAAAAACCTGTTGAAACCGCCGCAGCCCGAGGTGGGTAAACTCGCATCTTGCTCGCATGGGATGAATTTAAAAAAAAAGGTTATTTATTTATTTATTTATTTTTAAAACACAGTGAAGTAGTACTACACAACAGTAATTTGTGGCTCAGGGGGCTGCAGTCCGGCAGACCGATGCCACGAGCCGCCCCTGTATATATATATATATATATATATATATATATATATATATATATATATTTCTATCTCAAATGTTTCCCAGCTTTGAATTCTTCCTCTGTTTTTTATTTTTTTGTCCATCCCCAGAGAAACATGAGCTTTTAAGTCTATGCAACTAATGCCAATGTGTAATAATGTACTCATAGGACAGACAGTGTATCAGATCCTTTTCTTTCCACATGCTACACACTTGTCACCCATTCAACTGTTGAATCAGTAGGAAATCCTGAGGTTTCTCTGGCTCTCAGATTAACAATTTCCAAAAGGGTGGTAAACCTTTGTATGTCAATAACATTTTCAAACTGTTTAGTGAGATCAAGATCGTGACAGCTGTTCAGTTACAGTCTCACTTTGCAATTAAAAAAAAACAGTAGGTTATGTAGGACCAGAGAAAAATTGAAGAAGTCTTGAAGCAGAGAAGAGCTTAGGTACTATTGAGAAAATTGTTCTCCTTTTTAGGTAACAAATAGGCAGAAACACTAGTAAAGTAAACAATAGCAATGCAGCTTGACCTGAACAGCCTGGAAAATCATTTTCATGCATGTCAAAAAATGTCTTTTCCTGTTGTATGCAGGGTTTCTGTAAACTCTTCAATCTATTAATTGTTATATAAGAGAGCACCAGGATATCATAGGTTTATACGTTCATAGGTAGATACTAGGCTATTAGCCCTAGGGCCTATATAAGCCTAGCCAAAAAGGTACCCTGGCTTTTGCCACCCAAGAAAATTATTTTCATGTGCCCCTGTTGAGCAGAGCCACAGAAGTGATCCCCTGGGTGAATTTCCTATTTCCCATCCAATCATCAAGATTTTTCTTGAAGAGTGCTAATAAGGAGTTTTGTTTGACATAGATAGGTAGTCTGTTCCAGAGTATGGGAAGTCTCTGGGACATGAATCCATCCCTTCAGCATGTTCTGTTTATTGTGGTGACGAGGTTTATGTCCCTACAACATGTAGTTTGGAGGGATTGGGATTTTTTTAAGTGGAGCATGTTCAACAGCTCTGGGTTTGACATAGCTTTGTATGTTAGGCAGAGATCGCCTCTGAGTAGGCAATATGCGATGGAGTAAAGCTGGAGTTTTTTGAGATGGTCTGCGTAAGGTATCTGTTTGAGGCCAGTAATCCTCTTTGTGAGGTATTTCTGTGGCCTCTCCAGTTGTTGTATATGTCTTGTGAGGTACATACCAAAAGGGGGGCTATACTCTATAATGGTTCTAATGAGTGATGAGTAGAGGGGAACAATGACCTCTTTTTTTCTGGATGAGAAACCTTTTGTGATGAGGTGTGCCACGTAGAGGAGTTCCTGACCACTGTGGTGATGTGATTATCAAAGGAGAGACTACTGTCCACCTGAGTCCCAAGGTCTCTTATCACACTTTCAGTGTTAAGTAGACTACCACCTATGTGATAGTTCATGGGTACAGAATTTTTACAAAAGGGGATGACAATGCACTTTTTGGCATTGAGCTTTAGGCCATGGCTTTGACACCAAGTATCTGTCTCACTGAGGCCCTTTTGCAGGATGCCCACATCGTTAGGAGTTTCGATTATGGCTCCCAGTTTGCAGTCATCTACAAACTTTGTTAGCCAAAGACCTTCTGTGTTAGCCTGTACTTCAGAGAAGTAGATACCAAACAGGAGAGGACCCAGAACTGAACCCTGTGGTAAGCCACTTGTCACTGGTCCGAAGTTGGATTTGGAGTCTGCTACTTTTACAGTGTGGGTTCTGTCCATGAGCCAGTTGGCAACCCATCTTGTGACATAGAGATTTATACCTAGTTTAGTGAGTTTATAATTCCAGAGTGGGGGATAGTATCAAAAGCCTTGGCGAGATCTAGATAGGCTGTGTGAACCACCTTACCCTCATTTATGGCTTTGGTGACCGCTAAGAAGTTTATCAGGTTTAGGAGACATGATCTGCCTTTTACAAACCCGAACTGGGTGGGGTCCAGAGTTTGGAGATTACCAATGTCTTTGTTCATGAGTTCCATGATGATACGTTCCATGGCCTTGCAGACCAGGCTCATCAGGCTAATGGGGCAGTAGTTCCCAGGGTCCATCGTGGATCCCCCTTTGTGGAGTGGGATAACCGTCGCGGTGTGCAATTCAGTGGGCACAAAGCCTGAGGTGAGGCTATGACTGAACATGGTACTTAGGTGGGGTGCCAGTTCGTTCTGTAGTTCATGTAGAACACAGCCTGGGATATTGTCAGGTCCCATGGAAGCTGTGTTCTTGGCTTTGGAGAGTGTGTTTTTTTACCTGTGCAGCCATGATTACAGGAACTTTGCATTCTTCCGGTATAGAGATGGGCCCTCTAGGGGGTGAGAGGGGGGTAAAGTTAGCACCGAACCTATCTGCCAGGATGTTGGCAATATCAGTTGGTTCTGTATATTTAGTGCCATTGTGCTGTAACTCAGAGCAGATCTGAGTGTTGCCATTGAGATTCTTGACATAGCTATAGAATGCTTTGTGGTTGTCTTTAGAGTCAGTGGCAATTTTGTTTTCATAATTAGCTTTGGAGGATTTTATGAGGGATCTCAGCTTCTTACTGAGGCTGACCAGGGAGCTCCTCCATTCATGGGATTTTACTCTTTTTTGCAACAGTTTCTTTCTTCTGTTGTAGAGTTTGTTTATGGCAGAGGACCACCAGATTGTCTTCCTTTTTTTGGAGGATAGCATCTTGGTTCTGTTAGGGATAACACAATCCATGCACTCGTGTAAGTGCTTATAAAGTGCATTTGTGTAGGATTCAGCAGTCGTACCTCTATTGTCCTTCTGCATGGGTGTCATGAAGTTTGCCACTTCTGTCTTAAGAAGTGTGAAGTTGGCTTTGGAGAAGTTTTTTACGGTGGTTTCCCTAATTGGGGGGGGGGGTGGGATGTGGATGTCTAGGGTGATTAGCTTGTGGTCGGATCTGACCAATGAGGAATTGACCTTTGGTGTGGAACACTGGTCGCCCATGTTGGTAAAGACCAGGTGTAGGATATTGCTGCCCCTGTTGGGGATATGAATAAGTTGATCCAAGGCATTGGAATTTATGAATTCCAGAAAACGTTGAGCAAAAGAGTTGATAGATGAGTAGTTTTCCCAGTTAATGGTGAGGTAGTTGAAATCTCCCATTATTAGGGTGTTGTGTTGTACCCTAACATTTTCCAGTGTATCAAGAAATGATGAGTGGGAATCCTGGGGCATGGTGGAGGGTCTGTAGCAAGCTACAATTTGGACTGTGGTCTTGCCCAGAGTTAGTTGCACTTGGATAATCTCGGATGCATTATGCTGTGCAACTAGGATATCCTTAATGAATATGGACACGCCTCCACCTTTAGTGCTTCAGTCCGGTTTAGGTGGCTGAAAGGTGTGGTATGAATTATAGCCTGGTAATGCAGGGGTGCTCTCTGGTGCTTTGAATCAGGTCTCTGTCACTGCACAGATGTCGATGTTCTCCATTTTAAGGAGTGCCTCGAGTGAGTGCAGTTTGAGGTTTAGACATCTAACATTGAGTAGCATTATCCTCAGATTTTGCTTGCTTGTACCTCTTACGGTGGTGAATTTGTCATTTGAACCTTGCCTAAAAAAGCACTATAGGGATGGCAAGAGCCTTAGCCAGTATCCGTAATCCCAAAGGCAACAGGTGCAGGCCATCTCTGGCAAAGCATCGTGATCTGTCGATCATGTCATCCCAGGCAGACAAATACTGGATCCCCTTAGAATGACACCAGAAGCTTAGCCAATTGTTGAAGTCAATCATTTTGTCATTGTACTGTGGTATCATTCTGGGTGATGGCAGGATGCTACTGAGGGCTAGGTTCATACTTGTCTGGACTACAAGATCGGAGAGCTCCTCCATGTCCTCTTTTCATGTAGTCCAGGGAGGTACATCTCAGGTCATTCACACCAACATGGGCAATGACAGAGTCATATTTGTACTTGTTGTGGAGTGACCTGAGTGCATGCGTTATGTGGTGGATCCTGGCACCTGACAGGCAGCTGACAGTAACGTTCTCCTTGCTTCGCCTGGTGAGTGGAACATCAGTGTGCCTGACTATAGAGTTACTTATGACTAGAGTGTTGGGTACGTTGTTATGCCTTATGGGCTGTGGTTGAGTGGCACACTGAGATTGTAGGCTATGTGTCATTTGGGTTGTGTTGGGGGGGGGGTGGAGTTTGCTTGCATTTCGGCTTTGGAGGTCCCTCTTGGTTGGGCAGGTTTTTATTGAAAGCCTCCACGAATGTAGGTGTGTGTTTTGTGTTTCTATGTGTGTGTTTTGTTGGTGTAGATTTTGAGGGACTATGTGATGAGTGTGTGCTCCTCTTGACTGTATATTCCAGTCTTGGGTGCAGAGAGCTTTGCTTCCAGTCTGGCTATATAAGTTCATCTCTTACAGATTGTAGTGTTGGGTGGTTGTCTGCGTACATGAGGCAATTGCTGCATTGCCCCAAGATGCCCAGATTCATCAGGTAGACAGGAGAAATCACCGGGAGCTGACCCTTAGACATGCCTGGATAGGTGCTTATTTATTAAGTACTAAAAACTGCTTTCCTCTAGACAAGTGAGGAAAGTTGAGTGCTCTAGTAATTTGTAGCTTATTTGGTGCTTACAACAAGTTCTGAACAAGTGCTGAGCTCAAAGAAACAGATTTGAGTAATATTTTATGAACTGTAAAATACATCACACAGGCTGCAAAAATAAATCAAAGTGGTCACGGCTGAAACTATTAAATACCCCCAAATGTCAGCAGTATTGAAAAAGTATAGTTAGCAAGAATTTTACATCCAGACAGATCTGACTGGCTTCCCTGAATGAGCAATGTGACAGATAACTAAAAGGATAATGGTTATGTCTTATCTGGATTTCAGTAAGCATTCCTGCCTTTGAGCCACAAAGAAATTCATTTTGACACAGAATTTTTTGCAGGTGAGACTGAAATATCAAACTAAATAGGATCTGTTTAATAGATAATAACTGGAGGGATAGTAACCTAATGGCATGAGAGAAGGGATACATATGAGTGCCATAGGGCTTACATGAGAATCACTCCTTTTCAAGGCTATGTGTTGAGTGATGTGATGTTATGTTATCAAATCTATATGTGCCTCAGCATACATACTAGATCTGTTCAGATCATTATGGAGACCCAGGCTTTTAAAATGTAGCTATGCTCAGTGGCGGCTGGTGACTTCAAATCAAAGGGGGGCTGCAGGAGACAGCTGAATGTGTGGGGTCAAGGGGAAGGGGTGTGGCCAACCAGAAAGGGGAGGAGCTATGCTCAAAACCACAAAAACTAACTTTAATTAAATACGCTGCCCTGGGTGGCAAACCATCATTATGAGAGTCCAATCAAGACAAAAATAAGTGTAGAAGAATAAAAATATTTCAATGCATTGGCTGCATGACAGCTTACTTAATATCTAGATGGAAACAAAAGGTTGTGAGGCATGAAAAAATAAATTATTTTGTAAATACATTACTGGAATGCCAGTCAAAATCAAGTACAAGCAAAACCAGAAGCACTCAACTCAAACCACTTCTCCTTGCACTGCAGTTCTAATTATAATTTATATTCAGCTTTATTAAAGTGCCAAGTAACTTGCTGAAAGTAGAAATCTCTGTGATGCCCCACTTGTAAAAATGTTTCTTATCCAAAAAGACCTGCTGCCTGACAACTATCTACTTGTTTCATGGGAAAACATGTAAGTAAAAAATGAAATCAAACAAGAAACAAGCTCAAGATACATTGCTTAAAGGATTACTGTACAGGTTATGGACAACACATGATTGGTATTCTGTTTAGTTTACGGGTAAAATCTGTAGAGATGACTGGAAGTCTCCAACAAGTGTAATGAGCTTTTTAAAATAATGGAATCATGTCCTTTAATACCCAAAGCTTATACATTATCTAGTCAAGTATTCTCTGCATGGCAACAACAGAAAGGCTTTCAATGTTGGCAATTCTTTAACAGTATGCTTATTAAAGCTTACTTGCATCTTACGATCTCAGACAAGCTTACATTATGGTCATTAAAGCATTGCTACTTAAACACAGAGCAACAGGCACTTTGAGTAATAAGCATAAATCAACAGTACAAAAATATGACAGAAACCAGACCTTTCTGCAAAATCAAGGACAGATAAAAGCCACTGTAGTCAAGGGCGCCCGCAGGCAGGTGCAAGGAATCGGCTGACGAGAGCATTTCAAACAAAGTTTTTTATTTTTGTGCGTTCTTCTTTAAGAAGATTGCGGGTAGGCATGCTGACATCATCATGGGAACTTAGGCTGACATCATCGCTATGTGAAAGCGGGAACTTAGACGGGTTATTCGAGCGGGAACGGAAGATGGGACACCGGTAGCGGGGACTCAGACGGATTATTCAGGAACGGAAGATAGGACCCGTTCAGTGTGTGTGTGTGTGTGTGTGAAATGCCCCAGGTGTACATGGTGGTGGGTAGAGAATAAGGCTTGAACCCTGTACCTTGGGCCCAAGTAGCAAGAGCCTGAATTCCCTACCCACCACCATTTGTAAAAATATTGCAGGATTTTTCCTCATACTTTTTCTGTTCCTCATAAAATCTGTGGTTTCTGCATTTGTGTCCTTGTTGCCTGACAGCTAAGTGTTATTATCTGGTTTTATTCTTGGCTGTCTGGAGTGTTTCTCCCTGGGCCTCTGCTAAAAAAATTAGCTTTATTTTTTCAAAGTCAGACTTTCCTGGTTAATAAATGTAAATGGACACATTTCAATATTGGACTTCTTTTCTTCAGAAAGTGTATGGTAACAAAAGCAAGCTTTTATTCTAGCAATTTTCTAAGTGTACAAGATGGATATTTGAAATGTATCCCTGTGTTTGGGACTGTATTCCCCACATTATTGGCTTCATCCAGGTTTTGTGCTAGGGTTGAGAGTTATGGTAAGAATTGAATTCACTGAATATGTTTGGGGGCTGTATTCACCCAGTATTGGCTTTGTTCAGGTATTTATTGGCTTCATCCAGGTTTTTTGCTAATGTTGAGAGCTATGGTAAGAACTGATTTCACTGAAAATGTTTGGGGCTATATTCTCTCATTACTGGCTTTGTCCGGGTGTTATTTGCTAAGAGGTTGAGAGCTATGGTGAGAACTGAATTCACTGAATGTTTGGTGGTTGTAGTCACCCATTATTGGCTTTGTTCAGGTCTTTTGTGCTAAGAGGTTGACAGCTGTGCTATGGTGAGAACTGAATTCACTAAATGGTAAAGTTTCAGTCTTCCTCTTTCACAAAACAGCTGATTTGGCGTAGTGGTATGTTGCTTTGACTTTTGCAGGGCTCCCCTGGGTTCAAGCCGTGGCAGTGAAATGTATGGTGGTAATGCAGCATTTTATTCTAGCAACTTTCAAACATTATACAAGCAATGTTTAAAATGTGTCCCTGTTGTTTGGCCTTTGCCCCAATAAATTTCAGCTTTTCCAGATTTCTTGTGCTGCAAAGTTCAGAGATACAGCTGAGTGTCGAGTAGATTTTACAAGGAGCTGAGAGCTGCAGGGGAGCAAAAGTTTAGTGCTGATTATGTTTAGTCTGCTTGCATTGTTAATAGCACAACAGATAGTGTACTTGCTTTAGATGCTGAAGGCTGTGGGTTCTACTCCCGCAGTAGGTAAATGCATTGCTGATGCTGTATTGTGTTGTAAAGGGGGTGGGTGCTGCAGTCCTTTTGGCAAAGATACCTAGTAACTATGAACCTGTTAACAGTTTGCTATCCATTCTCTATTGCGGTATTACTAGCTTTTCATTTTACTGCATGCAACAAAGGCAATTTATTCTTCAAGGGTAACGGGCACTTTATTTGTAGATTAAACAATGACATATAAAGTGTTTGCTAGCAGCAACCTCCATTAGTTACACATTTCTTCAATGTGGATTTTACTACAGAGATTGTGTATATTTTTTACTGATACTGGTGGACTTGAGTAGACTTTATGATGGAAATGTTCTGAATTGGGCAATTTTGTCATTGGTGGATGCTTTTTGTTTACTGGAAAAAATTTCAAAACAATAAATTTAAAATGCCCTTTAACAACTGTACTGTATTGTACAAGGAATATAATGTAATACAGTCAGGAAGGTGTATCAAAGAGCATGTGTATGTTATGTTCGAGGGGCCTATGATTTTGAAGACAGCCCAGAGTTAATATTTGCAATTGGCAAAATGTATTTTCTCTGAAAGTGGGTTTCGGTGCTGTTTCAATGCATGTGAGTTTCAAGGGCAGAGAAGTATTAATGTTAGTCTATTTTCATTGAGACTGCATTGCTTTAACAGATATGTATTAGGGTTTGTGCTGTAAAATGCAAAATAAAACTTTCAAATGAAATCCTAAATCATCATGAAGTAAAGCAGTATGCACATTAGTGTTTATGGTAAATGGGGCAAAATAACCAAGGAATGGGACATTGGAATGGCTGCGGGGGGGGGGGCTCCATTTGACCATGATTTTGTGAGGGGTAGCAAACTCAGACAGCCCGGTTGAACTATACCTCTCAGTTGTCCATATCTTTGCAGAATTAATAGATATTTGCTGCTTATTTTGGTTTGTTTCTCAAAATTTGTGGTTTTCTAGCAAATCATT
Source organism: Protopterus annectens (assembly GCF_019279795.1). NCBI lineage: Eukaryota > Metazoa > Chordata > Ceratodontiformes > Protopteridae > Protopterus > Protopterus annectens. The sequence goes on along the minus strand of NC_056747.1, from coordinate 1,371,132,887 downwards.
TAGGAATGAAGCCATTAAATGACAGACATTGAGTTTCAGATGTCATAACCTTCAGAAAAATGCATGCTAATGCAAGACTGTCTAAGTTTATACAAGAGCAATTTTTAGTAGTGTTTCTATGTTCCCCAATATATTTGGCCTTGTTCAGATTTCCTGCATTAAGAGGTTGAGAGGTGCGTGCAAATCACTTTGTAGATTAGGAATATCCAAACATCTCAATTGTCCCCAATTCTGGCTCAAAATGTTGCTCTCCCCTAATAATGCCTCCTCCAAAATGGCAATTTTGGAAGAAAATGTGGAGCGTTTACAATTATAACTGTAATGATCAGTTATAGATTACCTTTATTTCAGAAATGCATGTGGATGCTCTTATTTTGTTAGCTGCTTCAAGTTAACTGTTAATATTAAAAGGTGTCCCTTTTTTGACAGGTATTTTTGCATCACATTTTGGTCTGTTTTTCATAAAATTGTGGTGTCTGGCAAATTAGTGGCAAGTCATTAAAGATTGAAGTTAGAAAATAATGGCAGACATTTGAGTTTCAGATTTTATACCCTTCAGAAAATTTGTACTAATGCAAGATCTACCTGTTCTATTAAGTTAATAAGAGCAATATTTAAAATTGGCCTTATTTTTGGGCCTGTGTCCCACTTCTAGTTCTATGTATGGCTTTGTCCAGATTTCTTGCTCTGAAGTTGAGAGGTAGGAGTGTCAGAGCCTTCAAATTATGACATACTTATTGCACCCCAGCCCCCATTGTAGTGGCTCGATGTGTCCAAGGAAGGCAAGAAGCAGTTATGCAGTAAGTGTGCAGAGTATTCCCCATCCAAGGTAGATCACAAATATGACCGTGGCTTTTCATCTGTCCTTGATTTTGCAAAATGTTCTGGTTTTCTATCAGATTTTTATACTGTTGATTTATGCTTCTTATTATTCAGGAACTGCATGCTATCACAGTGTCCTGTTGCTCTGTTTAAGTAGCCATCGTTTAATGAACATCAGGTAAGCTTGTCGGAGATTGTAAGATGCAAGTAAGCTTTAGTAAGCTTGTCGGACATTGTAAGATGCAAGTAAGCTTTAGTAAGCATATTGTTAAAGAATTGCTAGCATTGAAAGCCTTTTCGTTGTTGCCATGCAGAGAATATTTACATAGCTAGATAATGTATAAGCCTTGGGTATTGAAATGCATATGACAGTATTTGTAATAAAAGGACAGGATTACAGTATTTTCAGAAGCTCATTACATTTTATTGGAGACCAGTGTCTTATAGCAGTGTCTGTGTGTTAGTACACTTGTAGTTGGGTGGCTTTAATGGTATATGGTAAATAAGCATTGCTACCTTACTTAAAAGCCAAGCCCTGCAACAACTAGCTCCACAATGAAGTCAAAACACAATAGCTCTGGTGGGTAAATGTACTCTGTAGTAATCAAAAAAGGCAAATGTTTGAAATGACTACAGCTTATGTGCAAACACAATAGGTAGTGATGAAACAATGCTCTGCTAAAAATGCTTTAATGCTCCACATTGCTGAGCTGCAATCACTAGCTACCAGGATTTCACCCACTTCAGATCAAGCACGGTGCCGTTCAGTGCAACCTTCCCAGAACTAATTCAAGTCTGACCAGAATTATTTGGTGTGTGTATAAGAGGGAGGTAGCATACCCCTCAGCTGTCCAGATTTTTGCCCCATATTCCTCTTAAAAAGGATTGAAGTTGCTAAATAATGAGACATTTCAGTTTTAGATGTCATGTCATTTAGAAAAATGCATACTAACACAAATCCTGTTACTCTTGCAATTTTTTGAGAGCCATATTTATAATTTGTCCCTGTTTATTTTAGGCTTTGTCAAGATTTCTTGCACTAAGGGTGAAGCCTTGAGGGGTGTGGTATCTTTGTAAGAGAGAGAAAGTGAAATGCCCAAGTTAGAGTTAGCAGGTGGAATTTTCAAGTGCATTTTCAAGGAACTGTGAGTTTTAAGAAGCGAAGTTCACTGCTGCTCATGCCAAGTCTATTTACAATGTGCAACCATTTTGTTTAGCAAATGGTATCTCTATTGTGGTATAAAGTTTTAAAGCTATGTTAGTAGCACCACAAGTAGAATATTTGCATCTTAATGTAAAGGCTTGAGGTTCTATTCCTACAGCATATACATTTGTATGCTGCAGTCCTCAGGATGTCCTCCTTTGGATGAGATGCCTAATAACTATGAACCTGTTTTTCAGCTTGTCATCCATTTTCTATTGCAATATACCAGCTTACCATTTTTTTAATTTAACATAGGCAATTTATTCTTTGACGGCAGCAGGCACTGAATTTGTAGATGAAACACTGAAATATACAAGTGTTGCTGTATAATACAAGGGATATAATTCAATTATATATTATAATTAATACAATCAGGTAAATCAAATAACTTTTGCATGGCCCTAACGGTGTGCAAGGAGCCTATTGCTTGAAAACAGTTCAAAGGTAAATAATCTGCCACTGGCCAGATGCATTTTCTTTGAATGTGGGTTTCAATGCCGTTTCATTGAATGTGAGTTTCAAAAGTAGAGAAGCTTTAATGCCAAGTCTGTTTTCATTGCAAGACTATTGCTTTGTTTAGGTTTAGTAAATGTCTCAGTGTTTGGGCTATAATGTTTGAAATAAAAGTTGTAAATTTAAATCCAACTGCCTGTAATCATTGTAGAACTAAAGCATAACACAGTATGCACACAGATTTGAACAGTGTCTACAGTAAATGGGGAGAAATAGCCAAGTAATGGGACACTGGAATGGCTGTGTGGGCGGGGCTTGGGTGGGTGGACTTGGGCGGGGCTGTGTTGGCAGGGAGCGGGGTGAGCTATGTGGGTGGGGCTCTGGGTTTGCACCCCCCTGCAAAAAATCCTGCGGGCTCCCTTGACTGTAGTACTTGTGTCTACCTTGGATGGGGGGGAACACACTGCACATTTACACTGCATAACTACTCCTTGCCTTGCTTGGACACATCCAGAGTCAGTACATGGTGGAGTGGGGTGCAACAAGTATGTCACAATTTGAAATGTCTCTGGCTGACTGTGATGGCCCTGACACATGTGTCATACCTCTCAACCTCAGAGCAAGAAATCTGGACAAAGCCATACACAGAAGTGGGACAAATGCCCACAAATAAGGACAATTTTTAAATATTGCTCTAATAAACTTAGAAAGATAATAGAATAGGTCTTGCATTAGTATGACTTTTCTGAAGGGTATAAAATCTGAAACTCAAATGTCTGTCATTATTTTCTAACTTCAGTCTTTAGTGATTTGTCACTAATTTGCCAATAAACACAATTTTATGAAAAATGGACCAAATGTGATGCAAAAATATAAAATAGCCACACAATACAGCTGGGAACCTGCCAAAGAAGGGACACTTTAATATTAGTACTGCTAACTTGAGCAGCTGACAAAATAAAAGAATCTACATGCATTTCAAGTAATCTATAACTTTGATTATTAGTTATTTCTTAATTGTAAACCCTCCATGTTTTCTTCCAAAATTGCTATTTTGCGGAGGGATTATTAGGGGGAAGAGCAACATTTTAAGCCAAAATCAGAGACAGTTGAGAGGTTGGCTATGCCTAATTCTATAAAGCAATTTATTTGCATGTACCTCTCACCCTGTTAATGCAGTAAATCTGAACAAGGCCAAATATACTGGGGGAACATATAAACAGTTCTAAAAATTGCTCTTGTATAAATTGAGACAGTTGATAGAATAACAGTTCTTACTTTAGCATGCATTTTTCTGAAGGTTATGAAGTATGAAACTCTATTTAGTGACTTAATTTCTAAATGATTTGCCAGAAAACTACAAATTTTATGAAGAACAAACCAAAAATAAGAAGCAAAAATCTATTCATTCTTTGAAAATCTGGACATTTGGGAGGTATAGTTCAGCTGGGCCTGTCTGAGTTTGCTGCCATTCCCCCCTGACAAAATCACGGTTGAATAGAGCCTCTGCAGCCATTCCAATGAACCATTACTTGGCTATTTCACTCCATTTACCATAAACACTAATGTGCATACTGCTTTACTTGTATGATGAGTTGGACTTCATTTGAAAGTTTTATTTTGTATTTTACAGCACAAACACTAAGTCATCTACTAAACAAAGCAATGCAGTCTCACAATGAAAACTTGGCATTAAAACTTCTCTCCCCTTGAAACTCACATTCATTGAAACAGCATTGAAACCCACATTCAAAGAAAATACATTTTGCCAGTGGCAGATAAAGATTAATTTTGGGCTGTTTTCAAATCATAGGCCCCTTGCATATGAAACGTACATGTGCTCTTTGATACACCTTCCTCATTGTACTAAATTATATTCCTTGTACAATATATTACAGTTGTTAGAGGGCATTTTAAATTTGTTTTGAACATTTTTCCAGTAAGCAATGAAACAAAATGCATGCACCCAAAATGACAAAACTGCCCAGTTCAGAACATTTATCATAAAAGTCTACTCAGACTTCCATTCCACCATTATCAGTAAATATGCACAATTCTACAGTCCACCATTATCAGTAAATATGCACAATTCTACAGTCCACCATTATCAGTAAATATGCACAATTCTACAGTCCACCATTATCAGTAAATATGCACAATTCTACAGTCCATTATCAGTAAATATGCACAATTCTACAGTCCATTATCAGTAAATATGCACTATCTCTGAAGAAGTAAAAGTCATCTAAATAATTCCACATTAAAGAAATCTGTAACTAATAAAGAGGTTGCTGCTAGCAAACACCTTTATATTTCATGGTTTCTTCGAAAAATAAAGTGCCTGTTGCCCCTCAGGAATAAATTGCCTATATTACATTAAAAAAATGATAAGCTAGTAATATTGCAAGAGGAAATGGATGGCAAACTGATAACGGACTCATAGTTAGTATCTTCACCAAGAAGAACATTCTCAGTACAGCAGCATCTACCCCTTGTGGGAGTAGAACCCACAGCCTTCTGCATCAAAAGCAAGTACACAACTTGTTGTGCTATTAACAAGGCAAACTAGCTTCATTTAAGCAGCACTAAACTTCTGTTCCCCTGCAGCTCTCAGCTCCTTGTAAAATCTACTCAATACTCAACTTCGCAGCACAAGAAAACTGGAAAAAGCCAAAATGTATTGGGGGGGGGTCAAAAGCCCAAAAACCAGGGACACAAACATTGCTTGTATAATCTTGGAAAGTTGCTAGAACCATACATTTTACTGCCAAGCTCCCTGTGCAAAACAGAGCAACATACCACTACGCCAAATCAGCTGCTTTGTGAAAGAGGAAGACTGAAACTTAAATGGCTATCATTTAGTGAATTCAGTTCTCACCATAGCTGTCAACCTCTTAGTACAAAACACCTGGACAAACCCAGTAATGAGGGAATACAGCCGTCAAACATTCAATGAATTCAGTTCTTGCCATAGCTGTCAACCTTAGCACAAAAAACCTGGACGAAGCCAATAATGAGAGAATACAGTCCCAAAAATAGGGACAAATTTCAAATATTCATCTTATAAACTTAGAAAATTGCTAGAATAAAAGGTTGTGTTACAGTTGTGTTACTATGGATTTTCTGAAGAACATGAAGTCTGAAATTCAAATGTCTGTCAATTTTACTGCTGACAGAATAAAAACAATTTTCAGCAGAGACCCAGGGAGAAATACTGCAGACACGTCTTTGTAAAATGACAAGGCACCAGAGCTAATCCACACAAACACAGGGAGGAGATGCAGACTCCACACAGAAGGCACCTCAGCCAAGAATCAAACCAGAAAACCTATAGCTGAGAGGCAACAATATTACCACTGCACCATCAAATATGCAAGGACTTAAACATTCAGAAACCTGAAGTCTGAAATTCAAATGCCTGTCAATTTTATTTAACATTTGTTAATCAGGACAGTTTGACTTGGAACAACAAAAAAATTCAGCAGAGGCCCAGGAAGAAATAATGCAGACATGTCTTTGTAACATGGGAGGACACAAAAGCAAACCCACACAAACACAGGGAGAAGATAAAGAGACCACAAAGAAGGTACCCCAGCCAAAAAGCAAACCTGAGAACCTGCAGCTGTGACGCAACAATGCTACCACTGCCCCATCAAATATCAAGCATTGCCGCATTTACAAACCACAGATATTATGAGGAACAGATCAGATCAAATATGAGGCAAAAATCTGCAGTTTTCTTTTTCACAAATGGTGGTGGGTAGGGAATTCAGGTCTTTAACACCTGCATACAAGGTACAGGGTTCAAGCCTGAGGTATTCCCTACCACACACAAACACCTGTAGTAGCAAACCACAAAAACTAAGTATACTGCACTGGGTGCCAAACAGTTGTTGTGAGAGTCCAATCAAGACAAAATGAAGTGTAGAAGAATAAAAATATTTCAATGCATTGGCTGCATGACAGCTTAATATCTAGATGGAAACAAAAAAGGTTGTGAGGCATGAAAAAATAAATTACTTTTTTTTTAAATACATTAATGGAATGCCAGTCAAAATCAAGTATAATAAAAACAAGCAGCACTCAACTCAAACCACTTCTTGCACTGCAGTTCTAATTATAATTTATATTCAGCTTTATTAAAGTAACAAGTAACATGCTGAAAGTAGAAATCTCTGATGCCCCCACTTGTAAAAATGTTCCTTATCCAAAAAAAGACCTGCTGCCTGACATCTACTTGTTTCATGGGGAAAACATGATCAAAGTAAAAATTAAAAGCAAACAAGAAATAAGCTCAAGATACATTGCTTAAAAGGATTACTGTACAGGTTATAGACCACGCGATTGGCATTCGGTTTATGGTTAAAGCCTGCAGAGATGACTGTAAGTCTCCAAGTGTAATGAGACTCTTAAAATAATGTAATTCTGTCCTTTATTACAAATACTGGCATATGCATGTCAATACCCAAGGCTTATACATTATCTAGTTAAGTATTCTCTACATGGCAACAGAAAGGCTTTCAATGTTGGCAATTCTTTAATAGTATGCTTATTAAAGCTTACTTGCATCTTGCAATCTCAGCCAACCTTACCTGATGATGGTCATTAAAGTATTGCTACTTAAACACAGAGCAACAGGCACTTTGAGTAATAAGCATAAATCAACAGTACAAAAAATATGACAGAAACCAGACCATTCTGCAAAAATCAAGGACAGATGAAAAGCCACTCTAGTACTTGTGTCTACCTTGGATGGGTGGGATTCTCTGCACATTTACACTGCATAACTACTCCTTGCCTTGCTTCGACACATCCAGAGTCACTACATGGGGGAGTGGGGTGTAACAAGTATGTCACAGTTTGAAATGTCTCTGGCTGACTTGTGATGGCCCTGACAAATTTGTCATACCTCTCAACCTCAGAGCAAGAAATCTGGACAAAGCCATACAAAGAAATGGGACAAAGACAATTTTTAAAATATTGCTCTTATAACCTTAGAAAGCTAATAGAGGTCTTGCATTAGTATGAATTTTCTGAATGGTATGAAATCTGAAACTCAAATGTCTGTCATTATTTTCTAACTTCAGTCTTTAATTATTTGTCACTAATTTGCTAAAAAAACACAATTTTATGAAAAATGGACCAACAAATGTGATGTAAAAATATAAAATAGCAACACAATACAGCTGGGAACATGTAAAGAAGGGACACTTTAATATTAGTACTGCTAACTTGAGCAGCTGACAAAATAAAATAATCTACATGCATTTCTGAAATAAAAGTAATCTGATTATTACAGTTATTTCTTAATTATAAATCCTCCATGTTTTCTTCCAAAATTGCTATTTTGTGGAGGGATCATTAGGGGAAGAGCAACATTTTGAGTCAAAATCAGGGACAATTCAGAGGTTTGGCTATGCCTAATTCTATAAAGCAATGTACCTCTTAACCTGTTAATGCAATAAATCTGGACAAGGCCAGATATTGGGGGAACATATAAACAGTACTAAAAATTGCTCTTGTATAAACTGGGACATAAATCTGGACAAGGCCAAATATATTGGAGGGAACATATAAACAGTACTAAAAAATGCTCTTCTATAAACTGGGACAGTTGATAGAACAGGTCTTACTTTAGCAAGCATGCATTTTTCTGAAGGTTATGAAGTCTGAAACTAGGTGTGTCATTATTAATGACTTAATTCCTAAATGATTTGCCAGAAAACCACAATTTCTGAGGAACAAATCAAAAATAAGAAGCAAAAAATCTATTCATTCTTTGAAAATCTGGACAGTTGGGAGGTATGGTTCAGCTGGGGCTGTCTAAGTTTGCCACCCTTCCCCCTCACAAAACCCTGGTCGAATGGAGCCTCCCTGCAGCCATTCCAATGATCCATTACTTTGTTATTTCACTCCATTTACCATAAACACTAATGTGCATACTGATTTACTTCTATGATGATTTGAACTTCATTTGAAAGTTTTATTTTTGCATTTTACAGCACAAACACTAAGACATCTGCTAAACAAACTTGGCATTAAACCTTCTCTGCCCTTGAAACTCACATTCACTGAAACATTAAAATCCATATTCAAAGAAAATACATTTTACTCGTGGCAGATAAAAATTACTTCTGGGCTGTTTTCAAATCATAGGCCCCTTGCATATGAAATATACATGTGCTCTTTGATACACCTTCCTATTGCTTTGAACATTTTTCCAGTAAACAATGAAACAAAACTGTCCAATTCAGAACATTTCCATCATAAAAGTCTACTCAAGCTTCTACAGTCCACTATTATCAGTAAATATGCACAATTCTACAGTCCACCATTATCAGTAAATATGCACAATCTCTGAAGTAGTAAAAAAGTCATCTAAATAATTCCACATTAAATAAATCTGTAATGAAGAGGTTGGTGCTAGCAATCACCTTTATATTTCATGGTTTCATCGAACAATAAAGTGTCTGATGCCCCTGTGGAATAAATTGCCTAAATTACATTAAAAATAAGCTAGTAATATTGCAATAGGAAATGGATGGCAAACTGATAGACTCATAATTAGTATCTTAATTTTCAGTACGGCAGCATTCACCCCTTATGGGAGTAGAACCAACAACCTTCTGCATCAAAAGCAAGCACACAGCCTGTTGTGCTATTAGCACTAAACTTCTCTTCCCCTGCAGCTCTCAGCTCCTTGTAAAATCTACTCAATACTCAACTGCATCTCAACTTCGCAGCACAAGAAGTCTGGAAAAAGCCAAATTTATTGGGGTGGGTCAAAAGGGCAAAAACCAGGGACACATTAAACATTGCTTGTATAATCTTGGAAAGCTGCTAGAATAAAATGCTGTGTTACCACCATACATTTTACTGCCAAAGTCCCTGTGCAAAAAAGAGTCAGAACAACATACCACTATGCCAAATCACCTGCTTTGTGAAAGAAAAATGCTGTGTTACCACCGTACATTTTACAGACAAGATCCCTGCACAAAACAGTCAAGAGCAGCATACCACTACGCCAAATCAGCTGTTTTGTGAACGAGAGGAAGACTGAAACTTAAATGGCTATCATTTAATGAATTCAGTTCTCACCATAGCTGTCAACCTCTTATTACTGGGTTTGTCCAGGTGTTTTGTGCTGAGGGAATACAGCCCTCAAACATATTCAGTGAATTCAGTTCTTGCCATAGCTGTCAATCTTAGCACAAAAAACCTGGACAAAGCCACTAACAGGGTATTACAGTCCCAAAAATAATGAAAAATTCAAATAGTCATCTTATAAACTTAAAAGAATGTTATAATAAGAGGTTGTGTTACTATATATTTATTGCTAGAATAAAAAGTTGTTTTACTACGTATTTTCTGAAGACTATGAAGTCTGAAATTCAAATGCCTGTCAATTTTACTTCTGATGGAACAAAAACAATTTTCAGCAGAGGCCCAGGGAGAAATACTGTAGACACGTCTTTGTAAAATGGCAGGATACCAGAGCAAATCCACGCAAACACAGAGATAAGATGCAGACTCCACAGCCAAGAATCAAACCACAAATCCTGTAGCTATGAGGCAACAATACTGCCACTGCACCATCAAATATGCAAGAAATTAAACATTCAGAAACCTGAAGTCTGAAATTCAAATGCCTGTCAATTTTATTTAACATTTGTTAATCAGGACAGTCTGACTTGGAACAAAAAAACTATTTTCAGCAGAGGCCCAGGAAGAAATAATGCAGACATGTCTTTGTAACATGGGAGGACACAAAAGCAAACCCACACAAACACAGGGAGAAGATACAGACCCCACAAAGAAAGAACACCAGCCAAGAATCAAACCTGAGAACCTACAGCTGTGAGGCAACAATGCTACCAGTGCACCATCAAATATCAAGCATTGCAACATTTACAAACCACAGATATTATGAGGAACAGATCAGATCAAATATGAGGCAAAAATCTGCAATTTTTTTACAAATGGTGGTGGGTAGGGAACTCAAGTCTTTAACACTTGCATACAGGGTACAGGGTTCAAGCCTGAGGTATTCCCTACCACACCACCATGAGCACCTGGGGCATTTACACACACACACACACACACACACACCCTTCCTATCAAACAGTTAAAAGCATAACTTCAAACACTAAGTCCACACACACAAGTCCCTATCAAAACGTTAAAAGCATAACTTCAAACACTAAGTCCACACACACAAGTCCCTATCAAAACGTTAAAAGCACCATAATTAACACACTTACACAAGTCCCTATCAAAATGTTAAAAGCATAACTTCAAACACTAAGTCCACACACAAGTCCCTATCAAAACGTTAAAAGCACCATAATTAACACACTTACCTGTCCATTCTCCATAATGTACATCCAAATGTCTGTGCAATAATCCAAAGACCCACGAGATCTGACGAAACCCCTTCCTGATGAGAGACTCAATTCCTGACTGCTGGTGTTGCAGTCTGGCCCCGATGTGTTTTCCCAGCGAGTCTGTGCACTTTAAACATGCACCGACTCTCCTTGTGTTTCCCTACCAGGACTGCCGGGAGCATGCGCAATAGATTCACAGTAGTCTGGACTACTGCGCATGCGCGACGTCCGTGAATTTAAAAATTTTTTTTTATTTCTTTTTACTTTTTCTTGAGGGGGCTGCAGTCCGGCAGTCCAATAGCATGGGCTGCCCCTGGCTATGCTATATATTTCATTTTGTATAAATACATAATGCGCAAGACATTGTTCCATTGTTTTATATGTGCTGTGTGCAGTATTTTCATTAATGAATTACTATATGCTACATGTTTGGTAGTAAAATTCTATCACCATTCTGACATCTTTTTTTTCTTTTCTGCCTCTTGGGTCATAGGCGGCAATAAGGGTAACAAGCACTACAGTAATGTGTCATAGACATTATCTACTTTGCTGAAGGAGTTTTCAAATGTAAATTATTTATCTTTATTTGTATTATGATTTTTCTTTTGATTCCTAAATGTGTGATAAATCTTGAAATATTTTCCTTTTACAAATGTTAACTAATACTCATAGGTTCTCTTTTAATAATATCACTATGTTAAGTTCCATGTCTGATGTTGTATAGGTTCATAAGTTCATAAGTGTGTACTAGGCTAATGGCCCTGGAGCTTTTACAAGCATAGCCTATAGAAGTGCCCTGGCATCGTGCCGCTCGACATTAGTTCCCAGTGCCTCTATCAAGTAGAGCCATTGGAGTGATCCCTGAGGTGAACTTTCTATTTCCCATCCACTCATCAAGATTTCTCTTGAAGAGGGCCAGTGAGGTGCTCTGCTCGACATTTATGGGAGGTCTATTCCAGAGCATGGGAAGTCTCCGAGTTGTGAACCTGTCCCTCCAGCATGTCCTGTTGACTGTGGTAATGAGGTTGAGGTCTCTGGAGTGTGTGGTGTGGAGGGATTGGGATTTCTTTACATGTAGCATGTCTAACAGAGCTGGGTCAGACATGGCTTTGTAAGTCAAGCAGAGATCACCTCTTAGTAGACAATACGAGACAGAGAATAGCTGGATATGAGACAGAGAATAGTATCTACTGTTAGACTTGCTGTATCTACTGTAACTTATGTTGTATATATTGTTTGCCATCCTGTATTTACTGTTACTAATGTTGTATGTACTGTCACTTTTTGTGGAGCATTTCTCCCTGGGCCTCCACTGAAAATGGGTTCCACCCAGTTGGACTTTCCCGGAAAACAAATGTAAAATAAAGTAAAATAAATGAATAAATATTTAAATCAATATGATCTGATAACCAGGTAGGTGGGTTGAGGTGTGTGTGTGTGTGTGTGTGTGTGACATTTGTTTCTAATTGCTTTTGCTATTTCAAAACATTATTTGCTACACGAGCTAATTTCCTGTGTTTGTAATATACGCATATGAAAATGGATTAGTACTTGTTCAACCCAACACTGGTCCAGTAATCAAGGAGCCTCAATCCACACACTGGCAACAGTGGGGAACCTACACAGTGGGGGGAATGACAAATACACATATAGTAAAGTGCAATTTCCCTTAAGAGCACACAGAGACCACAGTCAGTCTGGGGCCGGTTTCTCCAGATCTCCAATAAGATTCTCCACTGGCACAGTTATAGGGTTGAGATCTCAGCTGAGTGGCCAAACCAAGACCTCCAGCACCCTCTCTGTCCAACCAGTGCTTCGTGTTCCTGCCCAAGTAGCTGACACACACACACTTGAGATTTGATTTATATACAAACACATACACACTCCTGGGAAAGGCTGGCACAGGTTTACTAGCTATGTCCCCTTTTTCCCAGACTATAAGGTAGTTATCACTACCACCAGCCAACTCTTTATCAGCTACTTTAAGGCCCTTAACAAAGGGTGGCCAAGCTTACTGTGTAATATTACTATTAATCCAAATGGTAGTTTGATCAAGAGCAAGGCTATTAAGAGTGGCCTACAGTGTCACCAAACAGATATGCAAGTACTTTAAGAGCTTATATATATATATATATATATATATATATATATATATATATATATATATATATATATATATATATATATATATATATATATATATATATATATATATATATATATAGATAGATATAGATATATATAGATAGATATATATGTCTCACAAATATCAGCCACAAAGATAGATTTGAATATATTTAATAATAAATAATAAAAGAACAAGGAAATACTCAGTAAATCATCACAGTAACTTCAGAGTTCAAAATCATAGGAAATATTTAAAACAACATTGCAGGGCAGTCTCAAATAAATACAGAAAACATCTAAACTAATCTTTACTAAATTCCTTACTGAATTTAAAAGAAATTACTGCACCCTAGTTAACTTGCTTACAGCAAGATAAGCCCAGATGTAGTGAGTTGATGTTTCCAGGTCAAAGACAAAATATAAAATAACCCCCCCCCCCCTCTATCTCAGAGAGTTCTTAAATTAATATCAAATATTACTGCTGGGTTAGCTTGGATGACATCACTTTTTGTCACCTGACTTCAGTTCCCAAGCTAAACCCCCATTGTCAGAAATTACCAGCATTTAACATCTCCCTCTGAAAAATACATAAATAAAGGCTTTTTCTCAGATGTTTGCAGATCCTTGAAGTCCTAAAACAATAAAAAAATTCTACATCTCAAGCCTAGTAATTATCTCTCTTTTAAGGCAACACAGAGAAGCCCCTAGTATCGACATTCTGTCTCCTGTTGACTGAAACTGAAAGATAATATATCTTGTTTATGGCCCAGCAATAAAGTTCTTCACTCTCAACTATTCTTAAATTTTGCAAGTTAAATCTTCTATGTTCTAGTAGGGTACACTGTGGATACATCTTTTAAGTTCAGTACCCTCAGCATATGTTCAAACCTATACACATGACATACAGTTCTGATATAGTGATAACACAAACAACTGCATCATGCTGATATTGAGAAATTAAATATAATTATTTACAAAATTCCAGATAGGTGGACTGGCAGTATCTCCTTCTGCCACACCTCTATATAAATCATATTAATATTCTCAAATGACATAATTATATACAAAATTCCAGATAGCTGGGCTGGCAATATTTCCTTTTGTGACAATATGTATAATACAGCAATTGCACTCTAATAATTTTATAAGAATAGATAATAAATATGAAAAACTCTATGGATGATGGAAAAGACAGACAGAGGTATTTTAACAAACTGTACAATATGGAATGTAAGTTCCCCAATCCAGTTTGCCAAGTTCATCAGTCCATGAATGTTTTTATATTACTTGCATGCACTGCAACAATAAAGTAGTGCGTTTATTGTTTCATATTTGCAAGATGTTTCCTTTTTCCTGCTGGCATACAGCCGTGAGGTTAGTATATGTAAGTAAGTGAGTATGGAGAGGTGAAGCACTCCCACATAAAGAACAGCAGGGGATATTACCCTTAAAAAATATTTTTACTAGTACCAGGTACAGTTTCAGCAGGATGACTCATTTGGTTTTCTTTCAGTGCCTTACATGGTATCAAGGGATCTGATACATTTGAGCAGTGGCAGTTAGAAGTCAATGACAACTAAAAGCACAAAATCATTCACTTATGTCACTAGGGCTGGGAAGAGGAGTATGGTGGGGGTTGGAAAATGGTATTTACAAATGCTAAGTAACCTTGACACCAGCAAGATAATTACCTCAAAAGTATTGGTCTGTGTATGTCTGTGTGCACATGTCACAAAATAACAGGCATGTTGAAATGAGGAACTTGAAAGGAGTTAGGATAAAAAGGAAAATAAAAACACACATGAAGGGAAATAGGACAGACAGACAAAGACAGACAGAGAGAGAAAGAATCACACCTACATCATAGAGAAAGAAGAACCATAATTGAAGTGTCTGACATTGAAGTGTTTGTGTCAATTGGTGCAGAGGGTTAAGGCTCTGAGCTGTAGTTCCTGACATACAGGTTTTGACTCCCTCAGCACTCATTTATTTATTCTCTGACCTTGAGCATATCACTTAACCAGACATTGCTCCCAGGTCAATCCCGAAAAGGAACTGTGTGTCCATTGGGCCTAAATGGTTAACAAATGGATTAAGAAAAAATTGTTGCCACTGGCTTCTCAGTTATTCTGCAAGCAATTGGATGTCTGTGTGCATTATCCTGGCATTCAGTGTTTGCCTTATCTGGCCTATATAACTTGTCTCTGTCTTGTCTTTTCTTCATTTGATTAGATAAAATCACATTCTCTGATGTGCAGGTACAACCCCCATGTACCTTACAATGTCTGTTTAGTGAAGTTATGCTGGCAGGTTTATAAATCATGACATGTTTTGCATCTTGACTGATTGCAGAGATTTTTGCCATTTTGGACTGTGTTCATACAGACATACACACACACACACACACACACACACACATACACACACACACACACACACACACACACATACACACACTGACTTGCATACAAATCCTGCAACCATCTCTGAGGATTTCCGAACATCTGAGCTGTAGACTTGAATTTTTTTTTACACTGATTTTTAGGATTATATGTGAAGTTGTGATTGTTTTGTTAAAAATACAACAAAGCTGTGAAATGTACAAAACTGTATAAAACTTGTAATAGTATTCTTCTGTGAAATACAGCCAATATATAAATATAGGCTATGACAGGGTCATTATGTGTCCCACTGATTTGCCTGAGAGACACTACAGCAAAGTATATAATGTTTTCCACGTGACAGTCCTGCTCCCGTGGTAGTTATAAGTCTTGTCAGTGAAACAGACGGCATTAACTGTCATGCACTGTACTTAGTGGCCAGTCCAATATTATTAGTATCTGCAGCTTCACGTCTGTTGCATGGTTCAGTATGTTAGCTGCTCACACTCCCATAGTGGTCAGTTGCTGTCCCTCAGCTCTCAAGATTTTTCAACCCAAAACAGGTGTGATTGATCATTTGAATTAGTGTTGGGCAGCAGTTATTGCCTTGGAGGATAACAAGACCAGACTTAATCTGAAAACTGATAAGTGCTATATTTATTTTGCTTCTCTTGCTGACATGGGGTTTGTGACTGAACAAGAAATGCTGTGGACTAATCAGTCTCACACAGTATGAAAACAAACACTACTAAGCATAAACAAAAAAATTATATTAATACCAGATAAATTGTTGGGAGGTAACTTAATAATCACAAAGACATGATAGAATGTTACCAGTTCAACAGTATGACAGAGAAACATTAGCTGCAGTCACAGACAGGACAGAGCAAAAATAGGAGCCAACAGATAATCTAAGAGAAGTAAAACAAGAAATGTGTTTGCTGGGTGGTGGTAGGCAGAGGTGGACAGGAAAATGATTCTCTTGGCTGAAAGGAGGAAAACAAACAGAAACAGTTTGACCTATAACTGTACTATGAGGTATCATAGGTTCAGAGTCACACACAAAATAGGGGGACAAACAGAAACTTAAAGCCAGAACATAACTGGATTGGAGAGCTGAAGTCTGTTGTTTTGGGGGGTACATTATAGAAAGATGAACAAACTGGTGGGTTGTTTATCTTTTATTATACCATGACCCCCCCAAAACGTGCACGCTGATTGGCCAGCGTGCCCATTGTAAATCGAGTTATACTAATGGAAAAGGTCCGTCACCGGACTTTTCCATTAGTATAACTCGTTTAAACTATGTTAAATGGGTTTAACATAGCGAGACAGCTTTAAAATAAGCAACGGAGATCTCCGCTGTTGCTTATTTTAAAGCTGTCTCGCATGTTAAACCCATTTAACATAGCCTGAGACAGTGTTTTAATCGAGAAAGATCTCCGTTGCTTTTTCTCGCTATGTTAAATGAGTTTAACATAGCGAGACAGTTTAAAATAAACGGAGATGTCCGCTGCCTATTTTAACTGTCTCGCCATGTTAAACTCATTTAACATAGCGAGACATCAAAAGCAACGGAGATCTTGCTTTCTCCGCTTTTGCTCAACTCTGATGTACTGCGCAAGCCGCCAAGAGTACATCAGAACTGCCGGATGCCAGACATCTGCGGAAGGGCAGTAAACAGGCATTATACTATGCCATTATTTAAGAAGTAATAGCTTCTTTCTTAAATAATGTCATGAGAATAGTAATAACTCATTCTGGTGGGTAATGCTAAATTTACCCACGGTTGGCTGTTTGGTCCCTCGGGCTTCACCCTCGGGACCAAACCACACCAACCGTGGGTAAATTTAGCATTACCCACACCCAGGCGTGGGTTATTGCTATATTTACATCCATACAGATCTCCTTGAGTCATTCTGATTTCCTCCCACCTGCCAAAACATGATGTGTAGTGACGGCTCTAAATTATTCCTGCATGTAATCCTTTCTTTTGTTCATATCACCTGTGATATTACTGGAAAAGTTATGATTTTATCAGGCCACTTGCCCAGTTTAACAAGTAATTAAATAAATAAACAAAAACTTTCAGAAATACCTATAAGTCTGGTAAATTGTGAGCATTGCCACTTTGTAGGAGAGGCCTGAGATTATTACTGTTATTATTGTTGTACAGTCTAAGGAAGTTCAATGGTTTTGTGTGGTTTTGTGCAAACACACTGGCTGTGACAATGGATGAGAATTAGCCAAGAAAGGAACTCCAGCCATTCAGAGCATGTGCACAACATGATAGGAAGAAACCCATGAAGGAAGAAAGGGGTATTATGAGAAGAAAATGGATAATGGATATTGGAAATATTTTAAGGTCTTTTTGACCCGCTCAGTCTTCTCACAACTATTAAGCACAGCCCCACTGCCTCATTTGTCTTGCACTTCCTGACAATCAATGATGTTGGCCATGAAGGTAAGCACTGGTGACTCCCATGATTCAGAAGATTTTAACAGCTTTCATGGTCCAAAATAAGTCTGATTCTT